>NC_090663.1:21553104-21856134 GCF_013368605.1 Nyctibius grandis | reverse complement strand
AACTCATTTACTGAGTAGAAAGGTGAACTTTTTCATTCCAGGTATGTCATTATGAAAATCATGTTAATGAATCAAGACACTGGAGGGCATATATATCTCTGTTAGTGCAAGATTAATGGAGACTTTATCAAGGAGTATTCAGTCTTAGATCCTTCTGGTAAATCCAGGTCTGAAGTTTAATTGTACATTAATAGTCTGGACTTTACACTGGCATAGCAACTTCCATCTCAGAGAAACTCAAAACATGTACAAACATCAATACAGCACGCATAAACAATTCTGCTATTACTGAAACACAGCCACCTGAGGGCACAAAGAAGTCGTAGCCCACAGTACCGCATAGAAAACTGGGATGGATGTCAGGACACACATATTAAGAATCCTAATCCTGACAGAAAAAGCTTTTGGTCAATTAATGGCAAGCAATTTTTTTTATACTTATACATCATATATATATTATATACTCTATATTTGTTTTTAAGCTTACTGCTTTAGAATGTTTCTTGATTGTTTATGACCATAGAGTGAACTGAACAAAGTTGGCATGTTGTCACAATGCAAATATTCACGTAATATTCCCTAAAAATGTCCTCCAGAAATGATTCTCTGATTCTAGAAAAAGTAATTAAATGTGTTTTGTGATTTAATCAGCATTCTTGCTCATGAAGGCTTCTAGACGTCAAACAGAACAGTAAGAACAGGGACTGAAAAGAGTAATAAATAGTAATCTAGAATTAATGGGAAGTGACATTTCTAATTCTTCCCATACTACGTATCATTACTTGTTTTTCCTTCATGATTCAAAGGCCTAAAGGAGAGAAAAGGAAGCACAGGTGCACTGAATATAGAAATCCTTTATAGTTGAAAAGGATGGATACTTTCTTTAGTTCCAAGGTAGCTTCAGGTCATAATGTGATTTTGGGCTTTATATGCAGCTCTATTTTAAAGAACAATTTGAATACGTTTGCAATTAAGAGAAAGCTATATTCTAAAAAGACATGGTTTCTCTAATACAACCTAATCTTACTTTTTATTAATAGAATTCAACACAGTGTTATTTGGAATTAACCTTGCTTCTTCCCTTTGCTTTACCACTATATTATAGGAAATTGGTAGAATCAGACTGACACCCTTTAGAGTTCCTGCATTTAGGAGAAAACTACGCACTGCTGACCTTTTAATTTTAAATCTTTTCACAACAAAAGACATAAAATCCATTTAAAAAAATTTCTGTATGCAGAAATTCTGCTCCTTTCAGTATTTTTATTTTAAAATCTTTGGCGACAGAAAAGATTTAGAGTTTTTGTATTTGCTGTAGTTTCAAATAATGAAAAGTAATCAATCAATCAGGCAGATCAATATAAAAGTGTAGGTAACATCCAAAGGGCAGCCCAGATTTGACATTCTGCTTAGATGTATTTATGTATGACTGTAGCACTGGTTTTGGAGAGAGAGCAAATATTTTGATCTTTCCATGTAGTACAGCATTATGTCATATGTAGTGGATTTGATGAAAGAAATAGATAGTCTCTCGCAATAATAATTGTTGTATCAATTTTGTTTCTATATAGTTTTATATATATAACTATTATAGTAGAAGTTTGCAATAAAGTGACTCAAATCCTCTAATCCTGACAGAAGCCTGAATATGTGGTAACTATGGCTCTGAAAAATAGAAAAGTAAAAGACAAGGTGTATACCTTGTTCTGCTATATAAACCTACCTCTGTCCTCTGGGATCAGTGACAAACACTGGGAATATACTCTACACATATTCCAGCCAGGGTTATTCTAAAAAACAAATGCCAGGAGGACCGTTTACCATTTAAGATGTACAGTATTTCCCACAGAACTACCTTCTCTCATTCCTCTTACAGGAATTCCACTTGGTTTTTTCCATGGTAGCAATAATGTACTGACTGGTATAAAAATACGTATTTTAGCGGGTTGCCAGGACTCAGGATGTACAAGTGCCTCTGCATGGTGGCAATCATAGACCCTTTGTTCCTGTGCTGAGTTATGTGAATCATGCACATACAGAAATGAATGACCTATTTTTGCCAGGACGACTCAAGTAATCTAGTTAGTTGCACATACAGCAGTTCAATGAAAAGAAAGAATCCTACGGTGAATGTCAATGAAAGGTTAAATCTGATAAGACATGCTTTGCACAGAAGAAGTGAAATAGTTTACTTGAAGTACAGCAAGCTTGCGTTCAATGCCTTTGTCTTCATGTATGTAATGCTGTGAAAACACAGTTGGGAGGCACTCCTCACTCCTACGTATGATATAGGTTCCTATATCTGATACACAGCAATCAGATCCCTTTATAGACAATGGAGATAAATAAGCATTCTTAAACTTTTTTTTTTCCTTGCCAGTCTGAATATTTTCAGGAGTCAGGTGGCCCATAAGAAATTCCTTAGAGATGGAGGGACTGGAGCCAGAGATGGAACCAGCTCTATGAGTTTGAACCCAGACAGACTTGTCACGTCATAGTTTGATATATGGTAATCTAAACCAATATGGACCAAAGCCTCATTGCCACTAAAACCCTTTCTACAGTAATATCTCACGTACCCATGTGCTGGGAACTGTATTAATAGACTTCTCTCTTCATTAATAGAGTTAACTCATTCCCTTTTGAGCAGAGGAGCATTGCTGGTAGGGCAGTTTCCCCACTCAGAATCACAGAATCACAGAATCAACCAGGTTGGAAGAGACCTCAGGGATCATCGAGTCCAACCGTTGCCCTGGCACCACCCTGTCGACTAGACCATGGCTAGACTAAGTGCCATGTCCAGTCTTTTCTTAAACACATCCAGAGATGGTGACTCCACCACCTCCCTGGGCAGACCATTCCAATGTCTAATAACCCTTTCTGAAAAGAAATTCTTCCTGATGTCCAACCTGAACCTCCCCTGGCAAAGCTTGAGGCTGTGTACTCTTGTCCTATCGCTAGTTGCCCAGGAGAAGAGGTCAACTCCCACTTCACTACAACCTCCGTTCAGGTAGTTGTAGACTGCAATAAGGTCACCTCGGAGCCTCCTCTTCTCCAGGCTAAACAACCCCAGCTCCCTCAGCCGTTCCTCGTAGGTCAGACCCTCCAGACCCTTCACCAGCTTGGTCGCCCTCCTCTGGACTCGCTCCAACACCTCAACATCTTTCTTGAAGTGCAGGGCCCAGAACTGGACACAGTACTCAAGATGCGGCCTTACCAGTGCCGAGTACAGAGGGACGATCACTTCCCTAGACCGGCTGGCTACACTATTCCTACTAGAGGCCAGGATGCCATTGGCCTTCTTGGCCACCTGGGCACGCTGCTGGCTCATGTTTATCTGGCTGTCGATCAGCACCCCCAAGTCTCTTTCCACCGGGCTGCTTTCTAACCACTCTTCCCCCAGCCTGTAGGGGTGCATGGGGTTGTTGTGGCCGAAGTGTAAGACCCAGCACTTGTTCTTGTTGAACCTCATGCCGTTGGTCTCGGTCCATCTATCTAACCTGTCCAAATCCCTCTGAAGGGCCTTCCTACCCTCCAGCAGATCGACACTGCCACCCAGCTTGGTGTCATCTGCAAATTTATTGAGGGTGCACTCAATCCCTATGTCTAGATCATCTATAAAGATATTGAACAGCACCGGCCCCAGAACTGAGCCCTGGGGAACACCGCTAGTGACCGGCCGCCAGCTGGACTTTGCCCCATTCACCACCATTCTCTGGGCTCGGCCATCCAGCCAGTTTTTAACCCATTTAAGAGTCCACCCATCCAAGCCCCGGGCAGGATGTAAGCCCCCGGGCACTCACAGCTGTAAGTTTCTGAGAATAATCTCTGTGGGTATAAAGGATTTGTACATCTTGGATAAGAAAAGCAGTGCAAATAACTTTTTCCTCCTACACCTTGCTCTGTCTCCTGTCTTTCACAGTAAGCAATATGCATGACTAGGGGAAAGTCCAAAAACAGAGTCAGCATACATTATAAGTCACCAAAATATCGTTTCCAACCTTCAGGCATTTGTGGCTCATTCTTTGCTAGATGTGTTTTCCACACATTTAGTAGCACCCCACCATGGATCTCTTTTCTATGATTTTTCCCTAGTCTCACTTACTCCCACGTAAACATTTAGTAGCTACAATATATCATGGCAGAGTTCTAGAGCTTAATGAGTTTGTTTTTACAAAAAAAACAAATTGCACCTGACAGTTAAGATGGCTTCTTGCTCCCACTCTGCATCATATCTTACAGTTATCCAGATCTTGAATTCTCTGGAGTTATGATAAGAAGCAATGGTGAAGTGTGCAAGAATAGAGACAGAATGTCTTTCTTATGCATTTATCAGCACCTAAAGAAAAAAAAAGGCAATTTTATATGCAAATACAAAGAAGGAGCACAAACTAGTGGCTACTGGATCACTTTTAATCTGTTTCTTGATAATTTGGGGAGGGAAGATAATGGTAGAAAAATATCTGTCTGCACTGCTTAAGAACTCATCTCTTCTGTTTAAATACAAAGTGAGTCAGAAACAATAATTTTCTATTCTGCTATATATTTTGCATTTGTGAAAGTCATGCTTATTCCTTTCTATTAGTCCTCTGTATCCATTTTCTTCGCTGCAAGATAAAGTAACTCTCAGCTGTGCATTGCTGTGATAATTGAAGTAGATTGTGAGTGATTTGATAGATATGACAGAGGTCACCTTCAAATCATTCTCTTTTATGATAAATACAACAAAACCGATGCACTTGTTGCCTTAGCTAGGGGTTATAAGAAGGGTACCCCCCCTTGCCAATACAGAGTTCACAGAGCAACATCTTATCATCAATGCCCACCTCACTGCCTAGTGCTATAGATTATCAGAAAGCGCAGAAGTGCAGTGGCTTATCGAAAGACCCATAGCCCTCCAATGATGGGAAGAAACAGGGACTTCCATGGATGGTGCCTGCAAATACAAACTGAAGAAAGAGAAATCTGGGTCAGCAGAAGACTACTGTATCCATGTTATTCATAAGTCAGTAGTCTACAGGTTGGTATCTTTTGGATTCAGGTGTTTAATAAGCTCAAAGAGCACTGCAGAACAGAAGAGCCTCTGACTGACATCCAGGGATCTCACGTCTGCTTCTGTACAGAATGAGCTGTGATACTGCAAAAGACTCAATACACAGAATCACAGAGAATCACAGAATCAACCAGGTTGGAAGAGACCTCAGGGATCATCGAGTCCAACCGTTGCCCTGACACCACCCTGTCGACTAGACCATGGCACTAAGTGCCATGTCCAGTCTTTTCTTAAACACATCCAGAGATGGTGACTCCACCACCTCCCTGGGCAGCCCATTTCAATGTCTAATAACCCTTTCTGAAAAGAAATTCTTCCTGATGTCCAACCTGAACCTCCCCTGGCGAAGCTTGAGGCTGTGTCCTCTTGTCCTATCACTAGTTGCACAAAAATGCTTTGTTTTGAGTTGAGGTACTCAGATTCAGCTATAATGTACAAGCAAGAACTCTGGGCATCTTAGTCAAAAGAAAATCTAATTTCTGGGTTAGAATTACTGTTCTATGTATGAGACAGCAAATGGGGCAAGGAGGAGGAAGGCAGAGAAAAGAGGAGGCAGGAGTGATGCCTTATCATCCATGAATAAAGAACTAACTTCAATTAACTTTTATTGAGGGAATAAGGAATAGACCATACAAGGGACTGAGAAATTACACAGTGGTCCTTTCCAGGGCTTTGTGGCAGAGTAGAGACACAATCTGTGCATGTTTGTTCTTTTTTTCCTTTATGTTAAATCAGTATATTTCTTGCTAAGAAATATGCAGGTTTACTGCAACACTGTTTGATTTACAGCTACTGTACCACAGATTTACAGCATATGATTGAGTACAACAGCATGAAAAGAGTCAAATTGAGCCTATACTACAGAAAGTGAATGTACTTTTTTATTTTTTTTCCCCTTCTAAAAGGAATGTTCGTAATGTCATCAATTTATTTATCAGTTTGCAACTCTCACCTGCTTGCTTTTCTCTTTGGTTTTAATTCAGAATAGCTGCATGAAAACTTACATACAGAGTAATATACTGAAGAGAATCAATTGCTTTGAAAAAATCTCAAGATTTTTTTCTGAACCTAAGTCATACTGCTTTTGTTATGTGTATTTGAGTACATCATAGAAGTTTAACTCAAACATTGGGTTAATCTCAGACTCATAGAGAAGTTTTAAAGTAATCAGGGGCGTTATTAAGTAAATGGTTTATAACAGATGCCAGATATAACCTCATATTTAGATATTTTAAATTTTAAGTCTTTTACTATTTTATACGTATTTTTATATAAAGTATCTACTGTTATGATTCTGAATGATATAAGACTTGCCTCATCTTCAGAAAGCATTTATTTTGCTCTTGACAATGGTAAGAAAAAGCATTTCACAAGGATTTTGAAGAAAAATATGGCCAATAATTTGCTCCAGTAGCCTTCAGAAATCTCTGAGTACTTCAGAATATAAGCTAACAACCTCTTGGAGTCTTGGATCTCCAGAAAAGTAAAATTCCATTTCATACATTTGTTGAGACTTTTTTTTTAGTTTCCCCAAGTAATTAGTGTTGATTTGAGAAAAGAAATATAAACATAAACTGTGATATCAAATTATTCTCTCACACACAAAAAAAGCAACAAACAGATTATAATTCTATCCCTCCTGAGTACCAAAAATAGACCTGAAGGGAAAAAAAAAAAAGTAAAAGTGAAGTTCCCAGTCAATCTCTTCTTAATAAACCTGTTCTAAATGGATTTCCACTTGTCAACGGTATTTCATCTTTAATTCCTTCTTTTCAGAACCACTCATTGTTTTTCTTCATCCTACTGTCTCCTCTGAACAGGTTCTACCCCAATGCATCTCATTAATTTTGAATGGTATCTGTTAGCTTGGACCTCTTCAGTTCTGCTCATCTGCATCCCAGTCCCCCCTTACTTCAGCTTGTTGCCATGATGCAGGATGGCGTTGGAGCTTTTTGGTCTCCGCCATCATCCTCTGACTCTCTGGCATCTCAGCTGGAACTCATTATTGCTTCAATACAGAAACACTCATCCTTAAAACTCCTCACATTTAAAGGAGAGATCTGGCTACACTTCAGATGTAGCATAACTTTGACGAAGTCCAAAGCTCCTCTCCAAAACCCATGCTGTTATCTAGAGAGAAAGTGGGAGACTGGGAGAATGATTTAGTAACCTAACACAAACCTGAGCAGCACGAAGACACACATGCTCATTATGGAAAAATTATCTCCCACAGTAGACTTGCTTAGCACAAGCTCTTTGGCATGGAGATTGTTTCTTCTTCTCTATTTATGCAAGGATAGTACAATGGGGAGCCAAACTTCATGGGCACCATGGGGCATCAACATAACATAGTAAATCAGCATCTGAAGGAAAGAGCAACTCTCATGACATCCTGTGTGAGAATGATTGTCCCCAAATTTAGTTTCAGTCATCAAATCAGTCACCTGCTCCTACTTGTTGATATACATATGACTGAACAGGAAGCATTTTTGTTTCCAAATTAAAGTGGATTAAGAAAAGCAGGTGTCTGAGACACTGCAGGTTCCCCTTTTTCCACACTTTTGGCTGTTCATCTCATTTTCAATTCTGATAACTAACAGAGCTAACCTCCAGTCAGTAATCTTTTTTTCCAGTTCATTGTTATAACTGGCACACTACTCATGGTTTCTGTGCCGATCACAAAAGAATTGCTTTGCTTCTTCTCTGCCTTGTGCCTTCCTCATTTAAATGATATAGGCTTTTGTACATTTCCATTGGCCCAGACTTCCCTTGCTGCTGGCTGCTGCCTCCCTCTGCAGCTCTCTGTTTTATTGCTCTCCCTCCAGAGGTATGGATAGGAGGCTGAGCTCTTTCCAAAGCAATTCAATGAGCTTAGCTGGAGTGAGGCAAAAACAATAGCAATTGGCAGCAAAGGGTAGACAGACTGACACGGGCTTTTAAATATTATGGTGTTAGAAAGCATACAGGAATTATAGACAGGAAGAAAATGGAAGAGAGAAAAATATAGGACAGGAGAAAGCAAAACATAAAAGACAATGAAGTGGTCAAGTGACAACTTCAGCAAGCTAGGAACAGTCTATTGTATTAGTCACCAGAAATCTGGTTTACATGTAGACAGCCAATAGTGCCTAGAGAATGACAGAACACTTGTTTCCCTTGTTCTGCTTTCATCGTCCTCTCTTTGTTCCCTCCTCCTCCTCTCTCATTTCTTTTTTCCTTCTAATTCTTTGAATTACTTCCTTACACTATAGATTTTTCATTTCTTCAGTTTATATCTCTTAGCCTTTTGCCCCTGTGTTTGAAGCAGAGATGAGGAAGAGGAAAGGGATTATACAAGCTTTCAGTGCTGAGGACACACGCTTGGACTTTGAATCAGCAATGGAGAAGGAATCAGTAGAGAGAGGAAAACACTTATTTATTTCTCTAGCTCTGGTGTTAGATTTTGTTCCACTATCCTATTAAACTTTTTTTTTTTTTAAACAGAGCACACATTACTTTTCACACATTCTTTGCTCATTTCCAATAGCACACAATTATGTGTGTATGACCCTGGCAACATCAGGTCTCTACTGTGCATAAGTGTTATTACCGGTTCTCCCAATCTTATCACCATTCTTGTAATATTTAATGCTTTTCTTGAAGCCCCATCTCTCATTCATATCATTATGTGACAATCTCAAGTTATATTCTTTGAAAAATAAATGAAGGGTGGGATTCATCTCACCTAATTTAATATGTGTAGAATGTAGACATCTACATCTCAGCTAATCCCCTAGGCTGACTTTAGAGTCAATGAAGTGAATTAGGCAATTTTAAAGCATGGCTCTTCTGATCTATTTTAGAAGTCTATTTTAGGATGAGATATGCTGCACCCAAGAAGTGCCAATTTCTCCCCACTGATACAGATGAATCCCAGGATGAATAGCTGATCTGTAGACGATTACATTTGGTCAGATGAACGCTTTTCACCTCTTGGCTTCGCAGAAAAAAAAATCAGAAAGTAATGTCTAATATGGTTGACCTTCTAATTATTATAACATTAATATGCAAATAAGAATAACCCCAAATATTTTATTTAAAAACATACACAATCTACAAGAATTTCAGGCTTTCGTTTCTTTGATCTTTTTGATGATCAGGCTCTTTGTTGTTGTTTTGTTACTTTTTAGTACCTGAAACTTGCATTAAATACTGCTTTATAAATACCATTTCCCCTTCCCTTCAAATCTTTCCTTGTGTCTCACTTCACCCACCTTGCAGTTCACTCACTTCTCAAGGCTTTTTTTGTTTTCTGAGATTCACTGTATTGACTTCTGCAAGGTTGTGTGGATGGCAAGAACATCTGCTTCACAAGGTTATCATCTGATCAAGGACCTTTTCAATGCAAAAGGAGATAATAAGTGGGAAGGGATAACACAGAAAGACAAACATGGCAGACAAAGGACAACAGAGACAATGGCAAAGACCAAAAGTCTCCAGCTACAAATTGCTGTGCCATTAAGAAAATCCAGGCACAGCTTTGTAGAGCATCAGTTTGTACTTTTTAGCTGACAAGAAGGGAGAAACATGGGTACTCAAGATATTTCTGTGGGACTACACAAAATTTACTATGGAAAGTTTAGGAGAAGGGCATAAGGGAGGAATAAAGAGGGGTTTAGACAAAAACAGGCATAAAAGGGGACAGCTGCATGTAAACCATGGCTGGTCAACATGCTTGTCTGACCCCGCCCTGTGCCTGATCATCACAGTCTGTCCTGTCTCCTGATGAAATCCTTTCTTAACAAGAAACTGGACTAGGTGCCAGCTGCTGGGGGGACCAGAGTGAGTGGATTTGGGGCTAGCAGCTGGAGTCACACCAGGGGTGTGGGCACCCCTGGCCTGTGGTGTCAGCTACTGGTGCCAGTGGGGTCTCTGTGCCACCCACTGGAATGAGCGGAGGTCTCAGTCCCAGCCACTTAGGTGGGAATGGTGTGTGTCCCAAAAGTCAGCTACTGGGTGAGTGGGGCAAGCATGAGTGAGGGGTGTGAGGGGTTCAGCACTGGCAGCTGGAGAAAGACCATGGATCACAGCCTGTGTGCCTGGTGCTGGCTTCTGCAGGGGGGGCAAGTGTCTGTATCTCCCCAAAAATCATGTGTGTGGGGTGTGTGTACACTAGCAAACCTCACACAGGACCAGCTGGCGAGCAAGGGACCTGTGCGGCAGTAAGAGAGACCAGGATCTAGGCAGGGGTGTTGGACAGACAGAGGGGCTGTACCGGTGCTTGAGGGACCAGCGAGTGTACAAGTGCTTGTGAATCTAGAGTGGTGCATATGAGCTTTCACTAGTGACCTTCAGAAAACTTTGGAAAATAACTGAGAATTTTATAACTGGCTTAAAATTTAAAAAAAAAAGAGATATCCCTCCCACTCTTTTCTTTTAGTCAGAGTTTGAGGTTTTTTCTCTTGTTTATGTGCTACATCTGGCTGCATTTGACACACCTTGTATTAGGTATGCCAAATAGAGCTGTATGCAACTTGGCAGTTTCACTTCCCAGGGGCTCATGTAATTACAGTCCATCAAACATATATCACTTAGGTAAGCAACAACTAAGGAGAGCAATAATAACTTACAAATTTTTCATGGGAAAGCATTACAGAAGGAGAGGCACTATTCCAAGTGACAAAAAGGGTTATAGCTCTAGGAAGAATGAGATAAAATTAAGGAGGGTGTTTGGTTTGATTATTTTGTTAAATACCAGGGGGGAAATCATCCTGACTGGGGAATTATCCACCTTGTTACTGCTCTAAGAGAAATATTAGACATTTTGTCACTTGGAAAATGCATTGGCAACTGGACAAAGGGAAAAATAAAGAATAATCCATGGGATAAAAAAAAAAATTGTTTTGGGAGGAGCTGGATGCTTTTCCAGTCTTTTTCAAATTGTTTTATCCTGTGCAGCATATTTTGTGAATGTGTGAGCAGCTTCTCACAGGCTATTGAATTTGTGACTTTTTTAACAGAATCCTAGTGGAAAAAATATTCAAAAACATTGATCATAAGTAATTTGAATATTTTGTTGTCTGTTTCAGATTGCGAGGGAGAACTTTAGTTTTGCCATAGTATTAAAATGATTGGGGATGAAAAAGGATAGGAAGGAATTTGGGGGCGGAATGTTAATACCATGCTGAATAATAAATATTATTCATGATGAATTGGTAGTGAAGGCTGGACAACAGAATGAGTAGGGGGAGCAGCACTGCACTGTGAAGGCTCCCCAGAGCAAAGCTGTGGGGAAGAACCTGTCCTCACTGTGGACAAAGTCTAAATATCTATCACCATCTTTCAGACTGATGAACAAAAGCGTTCTTATAATTTAAGCATTGTTAGTCCAATGCCTCGTGGGCAGGGTTGTAAGCAAAGACCCCATGTCTTCTTATGTGACACCAGGTAAATCCTGGCTTTTTTTGGACAGAAAAGATTGTGAAACTATGTTCTTTGTTGTCTCTGGGTATTCACTCACTGTCTGCCAAATTCTCAACAGATTAAACAGTCCTGTATTTTCTTCTGAGATGGTGTTTGTAGTACAGATTCATTCTGTTTTCTGGCTTCTGAGAAAACAAAATATGTACTTGTTTTTCTGATTATTATTATTTTTCAGTATTATTCTAGCTGTACACTAAACAAATCACTGTTCAACAGTTTGAAGAAAAGAGCAAGAAGTTATTGTAGTTTCATCTCAAAATGAAAATAATAAATAGCCTGCAAAGGGCAAAGGTTGACTGTTTCTTGCAGAATCTAATTTGCTAAACTTTGCAAATTAGTCCCAGAAAACTAAATATGTGTGAGGTTTTTACCTCATTCTGTACTCTGCTGTTTCATAAATGTTTGCAGGATAAAACTATTCAATTAAGATAAGGTACTGTATATTGTTCAGAAAATATATTATGCCTTTTTGAAAGTAAGTTTCTGTTTTCTCATCTCTTCTTTGAAGTTTTCTTTCTTATGGAAAAAGTCTCTGCTTTCTGTGTTCTTGTTTAACTCAAAGTACTTTTTGTGATTTGAAATAAAAAATCTACTTTAAAAACATTGTAACACATTAAAATCTTATGTATTAGTTTACTGACCCCTGGCTTCGACAGTAAGACGTGATATTTCTAGTGACCATGTTAGATGTCATCTATTTATATGTAATTCTCTAATGTCATCTTATTATATATAATTCTATATTATCATACCTTTATATCTATAATTATATAATGTGTGATACTGTTATATTATTGTATCTTATTATGCAAGAATGATATAGTATTATGATCAAAGAAAGAAAACAGGACAGTTATTACAACACAGTAATCTATTATGTATTAAAAAGCACACGGGTCATAAGTGAAGATGAAACCATGACTCAAACAGTTAATGTTTTAAACTTTGCAAAACACTCTCTGTTAGCAATTTGTAAACATACGTCAGAAGACATTTGCAAGATATCTTCCTAGGAACAACTGCTTTGTGAAGAATTAAATGAAAAAATCTGATCGTTAGCAGCTACAGCTGAGTGTATGAAAAGGACAATAATCTCATCCTACTCATTTTTATTTCTGCACATAATTCCAGAATATTCACAATCATATTCACGGGGTTCCCTTACCAGAGCATGCACCTACATACATGAATGTTCTCACAGTATCTCTCAGAAGTATATATGAATTATCAGATATAAGATACATAAAAAAACAACCATTTCAATATTGCACAGAAATTAGACAGATTTGTCCCACTCTACAGTAGCAATTCAATTTTTTTTAAAAAAAAAGTCCACATTTAGAAAATAACATTGTCTGGAAGGACAGAGCATCCCTGTGTTTGATTTTCAGATGCTTAGTCCTGCAGGTGAAATTTGGAGTCCCAGCCCAGTTATCATAGTGTCTTAGAAACTAAAGTGCTTGGGAATGGCATTCAATCACAAATCCATTATGTTGTTAAAGAAATGATAAACACTGGAATGAGAAAAAAGAGTTGTGTGTAAAATCCTACTTCTGCTGTGGTCATAAACACCTATGTCAGCAGTTACATGCATCTGGTACCTCTATCTGAAAATATAGAGTTTACTGGGTGTAGAGTTTAACTAGAGTCCAGTGTCTTTTCTGTGAAATCTCAAGCAAGTCTTAAGCTCTGGCTAAGAAAAATTTGTAATGTTATCCATGTTTTCTATTAAGCAGAAAAGCAACATGTAAGGGAAGTTGCTTTTCTTTTTCTTTCTTTCTGTCTCTCTTTCTTTCTTTCTTTCTCTTTCTTTCTTTCTTTTCCTTCCTTCCTTCCTTCTTTTCTTCCTTCCTTCCTTTGTTCCTTCCTTCCTTCCTTCCTTTCTCTCCCTCCCTGCCCCCTTGTCTCTCTCTTTTTTTTTAAATGCAAATGCTGAGAGGGATTTGTTGCAAACTGTTCCTGGGTTCTGGTTCCTCCTTTCAGGACTGCCTATGTATTCTGCATTGTAAAGACACTGAGTAAATACAGAAAAAAATGTAGAAGCCAAACGCATGTTTTTTGCCTCCCAGCTGAGAACTGGCAGTGCTAGGCCACCTATTCCATTACCTTGAACCCTGCATCACCTTCTGCATAGCAGGCCATCGTCAATAAAAAGAGTCCATGTTGGAATCTACAAACGTATTTCAGTTTCAAAATCTATAGTTTCAGTGATATGTTACTGACAATTATAGCTGCAATACGCACCAAGCCGAATTAGTGCTAATGTTCTGAGTGGTAAGACCAGTGCAATAAAAAGAAAAATTATTTCCCTCTTGCTGTTACAACCCTCCATTCCAGGGGAGAGAAGGAAGGCAAAGGTTGCTTTCCTGATCAGGCATCCCAGAAGCAATATATTCTCTGTTACCAGAGGTTAAGATTAACTTGAAAATTGACAGCAGGAAGCCCCAGGCTCTCAGTCACAAAAGAGATACAGAATTATCCTCCACAAAATAAAACCTTCCCCACAAAAAAAGCCCATCCTATGTCTATCATTTGACTCAGAAAACTGATGAGCATTCCCTACTCCTGGTGATTTTAAGAGGTAGATATGACTTGAAGATATTGTACTTAGTTGTACAATCATTAATTACCTTCAGCTCCATGGCATAATGTGATCAGTGGCTTTCAGCTTATCTTTCCCACAAAAGAGTGGCTTTGTCTCCTAGCTGGTGGTGTCGGAAAGCTTGGAGAGGACACTGAGGAGATAAAGTCACCTGCTTAGGGGACTTCAGACTCTCAGTTCTTGAGATGAAATCCACTGCCATTTCACAGAATCTCACCACTACTGGAGTAACACAAGAAAAAAGTTTAAAGTGCATTATAGTGATGTTATTGGATATAGGTAATATACTTTATGGTCAAAAAAGTCCGATGCTTACCATAATATAGTCTAGTGCAGTTTTTACTAGGCAGAATTCAGCTTGCCCTGTCAGAAATGGACACATAATAAGTTTTTATCCTGAGCAAGCAGGAACAAAATAGAAGAAAGTCTGTGATAAAGAATACTCCAGCAGAAACTGAAATCAGATGCACATGGTCTGCATTGCTTTCCTCTTCCTAAGGCTCCAAGATGCATCAAAATGCCTGAAGCGCTACTGTGTGTGCAGGCTCACCAGAGGCAAAGTCTGTGCACAGGTATAAATAAATTCTATGGCATCACTGCCACAAGAAACAATTGGTGTAGGTAATTTGGTTTACCAATTAGTGCAGGCACCCCACAGAAGTACAGTTCATAATAAGTAATTTAAGCTATCTGCATGTAAAAATTAATGAGTGGAAACACATGGAATCTGAATAATTTCTAAGAAACTGAAGTAAGCTATTTTCCGTGTTGCACAAACATAATAAGATCATTTAAGAAACAATTACAAGGCACCATGGGGTGAATAAAGTATAAAACTAGAATGACTGATGGCCAATATAACCTTTCTTAGTTCCCATAATTGCCTATGTGTTCTACAAAGTTAAGTAAAGGGACACACACAACTTAGTTCCTCCAGTATGACTGGCTGTTACTGAGGAAATAGGATGATTCCAGAGGAGGCGTTTGGCTCAAGGAATATAAAATTAAGCAACAGTTTCTTCGTACTGCTGGTAGGGTTTTTTAAATTGGATAACTTTTTTTTAATTTATACTTTGAGAAAATGTTCTTGCTCACTCTAAAATGTCCATCAGCCTTTCAGAATCCGTCACAGACTACTAACACAGTAGCTGTCATTCAGAACATAATTCTTGACAATTTTCTACCAGATAATTCAACCTACCATGTTATCTTCTCCAAGGGAGTGAAATAGCACCACAACAGGAGCTTAAATGGTGGTTTTATCCGGAAGATTATTTTGCTTGCGAAGCAGCTGATTTTGAAAGGTTAGAAGTCCTAGAGATGCTTTACATTCTGTCAACAGCACAACATACAGATAAAAGTAAAGTTAAAGCAGCCTCTCCAATTATCGTCAAATAGCACAGGATACACTCGTACAAAGCTTCCAAAGTCTGCTAAAGTATCCGTGCTTCTCTGACTCTCAGATACTTATGACTACACAGTTTTGCTTCTTATAAGTAGGAGTAGATTATACTTTATGAGTTATTTGGAAAAAAATCTTGATTTTACAGTCTATCAGAGTCTGACATAAGAAAGACTTAAAACATTTTCATGAATCACTACTGATAGAAATATTGATTTTATTTTAAGCTAGTTAATATAACTCTTAATCAGGTATTTTACTTAAAGAATGATAGCCATTTCTCTAGTCCATTAGTTACCAGATTTGATGCAATCAAACCACAGACCTTTGTGAAGTAGAAAAAAAATAGTACAGAAAATGTAAACAGACTCTTATAAAACTATTATGACCTTGAGATTCAAATGCACATATTTAAATAAAAATTGTGATTCCATGCAAAAATCCAACAGCAGAGTTGGAATGTAACTGTCTTTTGACACATTAAACCTGGATGACTTATTTTCAATTAATCAAAATGTAGAACTCAGCAAGAGAATGCTTATTAAAATCCCCCTTACGTGGATATTTCTCATTAACTTTGAAAAGCTGCTTATAGCAAACACTTCTCTAAGCTGAGCACCTTTCCATTTTGTTTGAGTATTGCACTTTGTGGTTTCTTTTACAGAATCTGCACAAAATTTTAACATATTTTTTCCAACTCCATTGAATGAAGGGGCTGTCATAAATAGCATTTCTAACCAAATTCATAATGTGTTGTCAAACTAACTGCATAGCCCTCCTCAGCACTGCCTAATAAGATTAACACCATTTATCTTTACAATATTCTTGTAACTATAATTTTTCCCATTGAAGAATTGAGGCAATGGGAAATGAATATCAAGGATCCCACCAAAAATCAAATGTAAGATATCCATGCAAATTGCCCAGGTCGTAGTCAAGATAAAATCAATAATCCAAAATATTTGGCATAGTACAAGAAGAAAGCTGACAGTTTTTAGGGAGCTCACTATTTTCCACTGTAACCCGTTCTGGTTTAAGGTATTGTCATGGCTATCTCTAGAATCACATTTACTAAATTTCCTTTTTTCTGACATAAACCTCCTGCAGTCCCAGAAACAAGGTTCTTCTGTCTCTGCTGATGGAAAAGGAGAGTTTTTAGCCAGTTTGGAAGTTTAGACTCTAAATAGATAGTACTGATTTGGGTGAACTTTACCAGGAGAATTTTGAAATCCAGTGGGCTCAGCTCTAGAAATCTCTTCCCAAATATCTTTATCTCCCAGTCAGAATGAGTCCCTCAGTCTGCCAAGTAACTATGCCCCATAGCAGCCTCAGGATAGTTTACCTGACGCCCCTTGAGCTTAGCTTCCTCATATGAAGTCACACCTATTCTTTTAGCAAAGGAGATTTGCCTCTTAATAACTATATTTCTTCAAAAGCTTTAGCTGAAATAAGAATGGATTTTTCCTTTTGTGTTCAATTTTACCATTTAAGTTTAAAAAAATTTAAACTTTTATTCTCCTGAATAACTATAATCATCTGTTGCCTCTATTCTAATTTGCATTTAGGGGCAAGAATTGCGTAAGAATTGTCCTCAAAACCAGACACTGAGCCCAAATGGAAAGCAAATCTGTAAGCACAGCCTGTTTGTGTCTTCCAAATCATGGAAGTGTGCCAGACAGGTTTGTATGCTGCTAGGCACACTGCTTGCACTCAAGTCTGTGTTTCAGATATGTGAATGGCAGTCAAGCAGGACACAGAGCACATTGCATTCGAAACCTCTTCAGGGACAACTCTTTATTAACAGTACAGACATATCCAGTTGGTCTCATCTCACATAAAGCCTAAGTCACTATGGAAATATAAAATGATGGAGAGATGATAAAATATTTTTTAGATAAAGGGGAAAATTCTATTCAGTCCCACACCATATACTTGTTTCACACAAACTTTACAATGATCGCTTAGCTGTGCTGTTCAAGAGAAGGAATACTAAATATAATAACAAATTATAGAGCTTTATTAAATGGTGTTAACTAAATGTTTAGCAGTTAAACATGTCAGCCAAAAGTATAGCCCTCTCACATTTTGTAAGATAAATCTAGGGTAATGTATTTGCACTTAAAATAGTTTTGTCAAGATTCTGTAAGGGTATAGGAGAGGACTTTGATCTCCACTCTTACAGTCTTTCAGCTGCGGGAGGAAAAAACTTCTGTTACATTAAAATACTTACAATGAACACATTCAACATTTTTCTACCTCTTCGAAAGTATTTTCTAGCTCAGGAGTAGAAGTCCTTCAGAAAAAAAGGTCTGTCTTCATTATTTTTCCTGCAATGCCTAGTACAATGGGACTCTGGCTGTAACTACTGCAAACAATAACAATGCAGATGAGAAATGTCTTTCAAGTCTGCAGACACTTTCTGACTCTAAAGAATGCAGTCTACAGTATGTAATCATTCAGACTTTCATTACATAGTCTTAAAAATCATTTATTTGGTTGATACAAAGTCTTCTGAAGGATCTTATATTCATCTCTTGTCGAGCATTGACAGTGACAACCTTGGACTATTTCAGTCTCATTTGGCATACTGATGTGTAGCCAATACACTTGTCTCTGAAAATGTAAGATTCTCCATGGGCAATAAGAGCCTTTTATACAGTAAAACTCAGCATATAGGATTAGGATTGTTCACTGGCTCAAACAAGTCAAGTACTTATCTGGATATCGGTAGTCTCAAGAGCCCTATGCACGTTCTGCAGTTTGTAAATCACCTCTCACTCTGTGTCTGGCAGAAAGGCCAAGCTGTTCACCTTCAAGAAGTCTCTTTCCACTGCATTAGAGCTACCAATTCTAGCACCAAAACCAGAGAAGGAGGCAATTCATGACCTTACTTTCTGCTTCTCATGCCTTGGGACCCTGTCAGTTCCAAACGTGTAGCTGGATAATTTTTTTATATTGTCTTACGGTTTCAAAGTATCAGGGAATAAAACATTTTCTGGAAGGAAAGAAATATCTATTCACAAAATCAGCATGGGACTAATTCTGAGCAAGGAAAAAAATCCCGTTAAATTAAGGCCTGATAATAGACAAGGCCATTTGAGCTCTGAACAAAAATACATACCAGCATATTTAATTTCCTCCCTCTAGAAAGAGAAGAGAAATGGTTATATTCAGTAGCTAACTTCCAGCAATGCACAGGTGCCCATCATCACTGTATGATTGCTAGTCTGTCTGACAATTAGCCAATACACTGATTTTTATTACTGGCACAACAGGGTCACATTTTCTTTTCCTACAGAAGCTCTCTTTAAATAGCATCTTTTGGAGACAGCAGAAGTTCATCAGTTGATGACAGGAACTAGACAGTGCCATCTGCCTTAGCAGCAGTTCAGGTAATAGCAAAGAAAAGCTAATTGCCAAATATGAAATGTGCAGGAGTGGACTTTTTTTTTATAACTTCCCTTTAAAAGTGGACCTATGTGGCACTACGTGAAACTTTGAAGAAGCACTCAAGTCTGCTCTAAAAGAGCTTTGCAACTAGTCTAAATATCCTGTGTTGAATATTCTGTTATCACAGTTTTGTTGCTTTTGATATCTGAAGTAGTTGGAGATCTTTGGTTAATACCCCATAGCACTTAGATGTGAGCTTTATACCAGCATAACTGTACTTAAGATATGGACATATTTCCTTCTTCCCTGGCCTAACAGAGGTATCTCCAGGATGCTGCAGAGTAGAGGAGGAGCATTAATGAAGTCACTAAACAGGTGTCACATTCCCAGTTCTCATGCATCCCAAGTCACATCGAAAGTGCTCAAACTGGAGACACAGAAGGTGTCTAGAAAAGAGGGTCTGAGAAGCAGTCACTTTGAGGAACTTGGTGGCAGCCATGACAAGAGGTGACTGCTGACTCTGGGGCCACAGAGGCTGAGACGGGTAGCCCAGAGGTGCAGTCCTCAGCACAAGGGGATGGCAAGCTCTCATGATGGAAAGAAGCTCCAGGTGGCCTCACAGAGAAGGGGCAAAACACCTTCATTCATCCATAGAGCAAGGCTGACAACTCAGGACTGCATTTCCCCTTCAGAGGTCATTTTGCAAGTACGTCAAAGTGAGAGGAAGGAACATAGTCAAACTGTGATGAAGATGACAGTAATATTGCTTCTGTTTTTTATTTAACAACCATTTAGTTTAAAAGGCATAAACATATCTGCAGTCAGGGGCAATATCTCAAGCCTACCTCATCCCAGATGGATTTTCTCTGTTCAAGGTGACAAATTCAAGCTTCTCCCCCCCAGTGTTTCCTATCACAGAAATATCATTTTTTCACACAGTAGCCCAGGTTCAGCAGGATAAGTTCCTTAGCACCAGGTAGATTGCAGCAAAAGATGTGAAGTATGGGGTTTGCCTTCTAACAGTGAAGTGATCTGAAACATGGATCTGTACCTGCTCCCCAAGTGATCATGTACTCCACCACATAAGCTAGTATATCAAGAAAAGAGCAGCACTGTTTCAAAGGTGAAAAAAACAAGCTCTGGTCACTCTGGGTGACTTACATGTGCTTAAGAGGTTGGACACCCTGGAGATGCAGAGAGATCTTGCCAACCTTGCAGCTTTGGCTAGGTGGGCCTTGGAGAGTGCTCCAATCTCACGAATGTTCCTGCACTTAGATGAATTTTAGCCCACAGTATGTAGCACCATAGAAAAAGTAGGAGCCTGGGTGTCTGCTTCACGCCTGTGAATACTATCCAAGGAGCCAACTGCCTAACTCTGAGGAAGAGTACAGTCAAAACCAGAAGTTTAGAAGTTTATGTGATAAGATTATCTTCAAGCAAAGAAAGGTTGTTGGGACTGCTTCCTGTTTCTTAGAGGTTATCAGAAGTAAAAATCTGTCATAAAAATTTAGTATACACCTCTCAACACTATCTTCTAGTCAAGCTCCAGTAGATATTTATACTACAGAGTAAAACTGTGTCATATTTAGAAGATCATTTTGCTGACATGTACACAAAATTTCTTGGACTCCTACACTGATTAGAATATAATTTCTGTATTGGGGACCATTAGAAAAATTAAAACAATGTCTCCTGTAAAATTAAACACAAGCTGCATGGGGAATCTGTACAGACCTGTTCTCACTTTAGAGTTTGGCAATAACACTCAGCCCTTTGGGCCAATATCTGCGTAATCTAGATGTATTATTATTATTTCTGAAATGTCTATAACACTGGTATCTACATACTGAAGTTTGCCAAGAATCTGAACTCCCAAAACAATGCTTTTCAAAAACTATTCAAAAAATTACCATTTCTACTACATTCTAAACAGTAGCATACACTTAAAAAGGTCACATTCTGAAAGTTTGCATGGAATAGACTCCACACAGCAGACATCAAGAGGAGAAAGGCATTACTTCATCTTATTACTGCCGGTACAGAGACATTCAAGCTAATTAAAAACATGAGAATTTTTAAAAATAATCATGTTCTACTCTACTTCTGAGTCACCAGGGATGAGAACATCTAGTCTTCTGCCCACTAGTTTTAAGTTTAACATCAGCAAAATCTTTGCTCCATCATAGATCTAAACCCAAAAATCTGTCCTTTTCCAGAATACAGTATGCCTGTCTTTTTATTGAACTTTTTAATCTCTTTAAAAGTTTCTTTTTTTTTTTCTTCTCCAGTTCATCCTCTGAATCAGAACTGGAGATCTGGAAAATTCTATCAAACTAAATTCATCTTTAAGATAATACTTTTAATCAAGATTTTCTCCAGATCATTGAGAACTACAACCTTCAGCCTGTAATAATGCAGACTGTCTTTGACAGGATTACAGGAGCCATGTCTAAATTATGCTTCTCTATGAAGTAGTCTTGGACTGCCACATTCTCTCTGATCCAAATTCCCATGAGACAAAAATGTTGGATTTGGCAAGTTTGCAGTTACACATGGCCTCCAGCTGTTCTATGATAGGTTTGGAAATAAACTGGCCTCCAGCCAGCCCAAGGGATTCATATGAAAAGCTGTGTAGTAAGTATTATATGTGTCCAAAAGTAAACATTAACATTTTGTTCCCCTTTCTCAGCAGTCCACAGATAATTTTCATATTACTAATAGAACAGGAAATAATGACCAGGACTTGAAAAAGAAAAGGATATATTCAACTCAAGCTGAGAACTATATGAAGTCTTCAGCATTAAGTACAGCCTCCTAACAAGCATACATAAAAATTATAGCTATTCCACAGTTTAAGCAACATATACATAGTTTTCATACAGAAATAGTGGTTCAGAAGAGACTGAGCGTTCATTAACAAAGGTATAAGCAGTTACATTTTTGTTCCAAACACTAGTAGTAGTTTAATGATATTTCTCAATCTTTTAAAGCTACACATACATTACAGGAATTGTGTGCATTTTGTTATAAGAAATTAGAGTGTGTTCAGTGATATACTTCAGTGACAGGATGTATGGTCAGTAAAAAAAACCCTTTTAAATCTTTTAAAATGAAATTAAAGTGTCCATAATCGGCATAGAAATAAAAATCCATCCATTATCCACTGATCCTTATCACTAAAAGGCACTATAAATCAAACCTAATAAAAGGCCAAGAACAGTGCTCTCTGGTATGCTGTTTCTGAAGCAGCAAAAACAGTTGAGTTAGATACAGAAACCATCTGAACAGGACTCACAAGATTAAATTCAAACCATTTTGATACTTAAACAGAATGTATGGCATCAGTTATTAAGTGGATTAATAATATGGAGTGATAAATGGTATCAGAGAGATGGCTAATCAGACTAAAAAGTCTAGAAAAGGAAGTTAGTAATTGCATTAGTGCTTTTTGCTAGTAAATCACTGTAAGAATCTAAGCAGGTCTTACCATAGTAGTGATTTTGCTAGAATCATGACTGAAATTTGTTTGTTACTTAGCATGGACCACGACAATGATATACAATGAAGGAACTGCACTTCATATAACTTTTGACAAGTAACAATATTGTGAGACTGTTATGTGCCTTGAATGTAACTGGCTACATTTCAGTCAGAATAAATTTTTACTAAAAGACTTTTTTTCTCCTTTTTTTCCCCTACTGTTAAATTTTACATAACCTACTGTTGTGACCAGTTCTTTTTACCACAGAAAAAATAAAAAGGATTAAGAAAAAAATTACCTAAATAATAATAATTCACATTTTCAATAATAAAAGATGCAATTTGAAAAGTATTTGTATCACAGCTGTCTCTACACAGCCCAGTTGAGATTATACTCTTAGGGTCAGGTCTATATTTCATCATCTATTGACAAATGGTGAAATATAGACCTGACCCTAAGAGTTTACAGAATAAAAGAGAGGTATCAAGGACTACAGTAAGTCTGTAAATGGCAGCTACTAAGTTTCTACTAAAGATTTCACTACTGCTGCTGACATCATGTAAAGAATATTACAGAGGGTTCAAATAGTATGCTACTGGCTAGAGCAGAGTCTTAAAATGGATTCCAGGATCCTAGGATATCCAGGATGAGATAATTAAGATATATAGAGGAAAAAAAAAAAAAGAGGAAATAGAGGAGGCATGTCTACCCAACTGAGAGATGTCCATGTGCACCACTAGCCCTCTATTCGCACTCTCACCCCTATTTGGGTACCCTGGGCACCCCTGCCACTGCACACTGCCTGCGAATTGGGAACTGAGAGGGCAGGGCCCTGCCAAGTGCCACAGTACCCACCCACAGATCAGCTCAAATGTAGCCTAAGTGACTTGTTCGACATCACTAAAAAAGATAGGGATCATTCTGGAAGAGAACCCAGGATTCCTAGCTCCTGGCCAAAAGACTGAACTGATTTATATTGTGAAAGCTGACTGGGAAGAAAATGAATAGGCAGTTTAGGAGTATCACAGAAGTGTGTGGAAGTAAAGGACTTCCTAGCACAATCAGTTTGTTACCAGGTGCCCAAGCAGGCTCTGGCTGCACTTCTCAAGGGATGTTATGCTGCCTCCCTTAATAATAATAAAGAATTTGCTTTCCCCAAAAGGCCAGGCAGACTAGAAGTAAAACACCTTTGTGTGTACTCAAAGGTAAAGGAAGCACATAGAGCTTTAGCTGATTAGCAATTACAAGATTAGCCCTGGGAGGAAAAATTCTGTAAGATGTATAATGGGAAAGCACTTTTAAAGGCCTTTGCAGACCATCTGGTAGAATTTAACAGAAAATTATGCTTGCATCATAGAATTCTTTGCTGGCACTTTCCATTACATCCAGGGGTTTTTCTGTCAAGGATTTCTCCATACATTTTGCTGACACTAGGATTCCCTGGGTGAAAGAATGAGCTCTGCACTCATTATAATGGGCAACTTCTCTCCACTCTTTCATTCTATCACTGGAAACGAAGTAGTGACACTAAAAAATGACATTTTGGGCCATTTACTCGCAAGTCATTATACAATTCTGTTCCTTCCTTAACCTGTAGGGCAATATGCACTGCATACCAAATACACCCTGTAGCTTCTCTGCTGTCCTCTTTACCAGACTGAACAAAAAAAACAAAGGCATGGTACTGCCATTACTTGTGTCCGTAGGACAGCAGACTATCGCAAGTTAGCCTGTATTTTCAGTACCTGAAACTCTGCTTCTTTTTCCTCTCCTTCAAACTAAAGTCTTTCCTTCCTGGTCCCTGCTTGAGATCGGTTCCTCATAGAAGACCTAGTTTGGCACAGCAGTGCAGTAAAAAAGGCATCATGATAGATTCTCCATGACGTAAATTAGAGTGCTGCAGTACAATCATATCCCCATCAAAGTCTTAAAATGAAACCTCCCACTGAGATAGAAGCTATTGGATTTCCATCTGTGTGTCCCTTGCTGTCGGTGGCTATTGTTTAAGTAAACATTGGTTTGCATTACTTTCTTTTTTTTTATTCAATAGATGTTGATGCCTGGTTAAAAGGAAAGAAAATTGCAGTATTAAAAGACTAGTATTTTCAGTGTCTTGTGATGTAAATTGCTAATTTAAAACCCAAAATATTGTTAAAGTGTCTTTATTTAATAGCAGACGATTGCAAGCTGTAATTTGCAAGCTGTAGTTGCAGATGGCAATGTTTTTCTCTCTTTTCAGCAGTACAGTACAGTATTTACTGCAGTGATCTGCAGACAATGATATACCAACTGCAAAATAAATGCTCAGGGGTAATACAAACTATCAAGATTCCCATGAGGTCCAGCACATGAGGTACCTGCAACTAAAGCATGAAATTTAAATGCCAATTAAAATGTTAAAATCTCTTACCTGGTCTCAAACAACAACCCTTTGCAATATATATTTTTAGAACTTTCAATAGCCAAGTATGTTTCTAATACAAAACAACAGCACTTGTTTTCTTTCCTGATTTTTAATCCCTTTGGATTGAACATACTTATTTTCCAATTCAGACCTGGAGGCTCAAGTCTGGATTTGAAACTGACAGCTACCATCTGGACCACACTAGCAGAAAGGGTTGTATGTGATCTGGCACATGTCAAGTATGCTGTTCTACTTTTTGTACATAAGGACATGCCAAAATACCAAGCATGAATTTCATCTTGCATGTATTAAACAAAATCTTTGCCTTTTATTTCATTTTGCTAAACAACTCATTAATGTTTATTTTTCAAGAGAAAAATTATTTAACATTGTCCATTTAACAGCATTGTATGAAACATTTAAATACTGTATTCTGTAGTGCCATCTAGGGGATTTAAAGCCTGGAATAAAGTGCTCATCTGATAAAGAAACAACACTAAGAAATCAGCTATGACTGCCAGGGCAATTTCTTATGTATATATAGTATTTTAGATTACTTTTTCCTGTTACAATAGGAATATTTGAACAAGGCCATGCATATAGTGTCATATCTGTAGAATCCATAAATAAGAGAAGATGTATTGTGCTATACGTCTGCTTTATAGCCCAATAATTCACAAAAGCAATCTTAAAAAAAAAAATCCCCAATAAAATCAGTGTCATGCTCTGAAACAGGATTTAGTAAAAATTTCTAGCCTTAGTTCAGTAACCAGGAAATATATGGGATTTGTCTGTGCTAAAAATATTTATAAAAAGATTAGACAAGTTATTGTATAAAATCATAGGAAACTGAAATAAAACAGGAGAGCTACTGGCACTTTCTTGAACACTCAACCTCATTCAGATTTTTTTTGTCTTAAGTTTCCTAAACCAGATACCATCACACAGTAATGCGTCACTGAGTAAATTGTTAGAAATTATTAATTTTGTATCATCATATTGATAGATGGAATGATCTATAAGCTCTTTGATCACATTTGCATTCTTTGTTCTTAAAGAAACCAACTATAACAAGTTCACACATTAAATAAGTGATCGTTCAAAAGGAAAATGCAGAGCAAAAATCAGAGACTATAAAAAACAGAGAACTATAAGCCTACCTTCCCTTAGACTGCAGAAGTGGTTCATTAGTTCACATCAACATATAAAAAGAGCTATCTCTGGACCATCAATAAACATCAGCTGCCAAAACATCACTGAAATTGGTGGATAATTTACACAGGTAGATAACCTGGCTACACACTCACATGATCTTGCATTCTTTCATAGTCCAGTAACAGATCAGTTTCTAACTATAAGGATGAAAGACAGGCTCACTACTTTGCTTTTGAATCTCCAAACCTCATATTTTGACATTCTATCTGGAAAACACATGCATTAAACATTTATAATGATGTGCTGAAAACTATTTGTTCATAAGGATAAGATTTGAAAAGCACCTAAAAAGTGTCCTAGGAACACATATACAATGGTTTTAGATGTGCCTTTTATTTGGAGCTATTTTAGGCAGTTTTCTGTCTTTGATCCTGAGAGTAGCTTCCACATTCAGCTGACTGCCCCCAGCTCCCCCATCCTCTCACTGCAGACTGTTATCTAGATGCATTATACTTTACACCCTCCAGTCACCCACTCTACAACATAAAAAAACATATTCCTCCCTTCTCACCTCCATAGCCCATGTTCCTATAACTTCTCCAATCTTTTTACCACATTGCACTAACCCGGTGCTACACCCTGTGCCTGGCAAGGCCTCTACCCTGTGCTCCCACTTGGAAGGACAAATCGCAACACTGCCTTGGGCACTTGAGAGTGCGTAAGTGAGCAGGCAGTGGAGCCAGGCTGTTACTACACATCTTCTGATCAATAGTAATTGTAGTTTATTGGGCTCTTGCCCAATGCAGATCAACAGGTATACCATAACTTAATGAAAGGAAAGGCACAAGGCTCCAGATGCATATTCCTATGGGAGGTCATTCTACTATCTGTTCTTACCCCACAACGGTCTAGAAGGGATTTATAAGGGATGATGCAGTATCTGAAAGTTTGATTCTAAGTGATGTTAGATCCACTGCTGCCTCCCCCAGCAGCTCCAGCCCAGGACCCTCCTGCCCATCTGCTGGAGCCCAGCCCAGTGCCCGGGGACCGGGGGTCTCTGTCCAGGCTGAGGGGCACAGCTTCTGATTTCCCAGTTGTAAGTTCAACAAATAGCAAAGCTGCAGACATGTCCCATAGACATACACAGACACACCACATGATACGCACGGACAGATTACTGACAGGGCTGGTCACACAGACTGCCTCAGACAAGGCACTGCCTTCAACAGCACCTACATACAGAAATCATAAAACACAAGCCCAGACAGCCAAGTCCTCTCCTCCTCTTCGGCTGCTAGAGACAGGAGGTCACTACTGTAGGCACACATATGACAACTTCTAGATTCACAAGCACACACACATTCGCAGATCGCTCGAGTACTAACACTGCCCCTCGGTCTGTCCAGCACCCCTATCCATATTCTGAGTCTCCTTACCTGCCTCACAGGTCCCCTATGCACCAGTTACTCCAGCCTGATGCTCACTAGCAAACACACACACACTTACGTGCTCATCCCTCATGCACTCCACATTCGCAAGTACCCCTGGGCATACCAGCACAGACCCTCCACCAACCTAATACCCCAGCCCAGACCCAAGACCCCCCTCCTTGCTGTCTGGACCAGCTTGAGGTTTGTTAGCAAATACACACACATCCCGCACACACCTGGCTTGGGGAAGATACAGACACGCCCCAGCAGCTGGCACTAGGCACACAGGCTATGACCCACTATCCCACTCCAGCCACCACTGCTGAGCCCCTCACTTGCCTCTCTCACACCAACAACCCCCTGCCCCAAGTAGCTGGGAGCACACACTGTTCCCGCCCCAGTGGCTGGGTGTTAAAGACCTCCACTCACTCCAGCGGGTGACACAAAGACCCCACCGGCTCCAGTAGCTGACACCACAGGCCACAGGCAGCCACACTCCTGGTCTGACTCCAGTAGCTAGCACAAAACCCACTGACACACATACAGGTCTCACCAGTAACTGGCACTTAGTCCTTGCAACACACATACACGTGGGATAGTGAGTGAGGATACACAGAGACACAGTTAAGAAAAGATTTAATAAGAAGATATAAGAAGATAGGACAGGCTGCAGTGATCAGGTGCAGGGCTTGGTCAGACAAGCATACTGACCAGCCCCATTTTACAAGTGGCCAGTCCCCTTTATACCCTTTTCTGTCTACCCACCTCTTTGTTCCTCCCTGCTCCTCTTCCGCTGCACGCCCACCACAGGTTTGTACAGATCTATTCATTCCTGCACATCTCCTGGTCTGGCATCCCCTTGGTTTACAATTTTATCAGTTGCAGAGTCCAGGTTGATCTTCCTGGAAGTGGCGTCTGTGGTTTCTTGATAGCCCGTCAATTACTGTGAGTGGCGAGGTTTGTTTCTTGTCATTGACTCCATGTTTGCTTTGTCAGGTGTGTGTCTTAGTCTATTTTGGTTTCTAGGTTCCCCCTTTTCCTTTGGATTCCCAGTTGACAAGGTCCCTGACCAGGTCCCCAGATAACCTCACTGGAATAAATATTCTCACATTCTCACAGGCCCTCATCAATTAATGTGATTGACCAGCTTTGGTTCCCATCTCTACCTCCCTTATTATTTGTTGGTCAGGTTTGTGTCCCTCTATGTTCTTGTTTATGGCTTCTTCCTTTTCTGATTATCCCTTGCCACACTGAAAAGGTCCTCAACCAGACACCCTTAAAGCAGCAGACACTCTCCTGCCACGCACCCTTGCAGATTCTGCCACCTTGTGAAAAGGCATACCAGAGGCTCTGCTTTCCCCATGCTGGCTGATGTTGCTGACCTATTTCTCCTTACTTTCTTTGTGGAACTGCTTTCATAGTTTATTCATAGCTTATTGTTTCCTTTACACCAGTGCTGACCATAGATAGAGTAGTGCTAATGGTAGAAGGAAGTATCTTCAAATTTTTTTTTTGAATAAGCACAGAACAACTATGAAGAATATAGCACAAAAACAGAAAAAAAGGTCAATACCTTTGAGATTCTCCAGGGTACAGGACCTGAATTGGCTCGAAAACTTTGAATGAAATAAAGTTTGAAGCAGTGTTGATATAGACAAGGATGCAAAATACAGGCTTTACAACAGCAATTATTTTTGAGGATAACAATCTGTTCACATAAAACACCATCTATATTTAAAATAAGAAGTCACAGGAGATCAGGGGAATTACAAAGCAATGAGACTTACTGTGGTTTCAGGGAAAGTAATTAAGAGCCTAATTAAGGACAAAACCATATAAAAACAAAAGTAAAACTTGATGGGGGAAAAAAAAAGCAAAGCTTCCAGAATGGGAAGGCACTTTTTCCTACCCTGATATATTTCTTTGAGGCAATGAACACTCAAATAAGATTTTGTGGGCCAAACTCAGAGAGGAACTTGCAAAAAAGGCAACTAATCCATGGAAAGGGCAACTTTTACTTCATAGTAATACAAGGTAGAGTAATGTACCCAAGCAGTAAGCTGACAGCCTGGAATATCAGATCTTACCATACTCCACCATAACCGGATTGTGTACCCAGAATCTGATATCCATAATAAAGTAGGAGCTTAAGGGGATTCTAATTCTAATTCTACAACTACCTGAAGGGAGGTTGTAGTGGAGTGGGAGTCAGCCTCTTCTCCCAGGCAACTAGCGATAGGACAAGAGGACATAGCCTCAAGCTTCGCCAAGGGAGGTTCAGGTTGGACATCAGGAAGAATTTCTTCTCAGAAAGGGTCATTAGACATTGGAACGGGCTGCCCAGGGAGGTGGTGGACCCACCATCTCTGGATGTCTTTAAGAAAAGACTGGACATGGCACTTAGTGCCATGGTCTAGTTGACATGGAGGTGTCAGGGCAATGGTTGGACTCGATGATCCCAGAGGTCTCTTCCAACCTGATTGATTCTGTGATTCTGTGTAATTGACTTGTTATACTTTGCATGACAAAACTGACAGTTAAGGTATCTCTAACAGTATGTAACAGCTATAACATCCCCATGTGAGCAGAGTAATGAATTATACATTATGGTTTTATTTCCCCTACATAGGATAGGGGTAGAGTGGAGTTATACATCTGATCTAACATCACAATAAATAAGTGTTAGTTTGGGAATAGCACCTGAGTCTCCAGATTACTGGTAACAATTGTATTTTTAACTTCTCTTTACAGCTCTATACCAATAGTCAAAATATGAGGAGTGAGGCTAGAAACTGACTGGAACTTCCTGTGTTTTCCCATAGAATACTGTAAAAGATCTCACAGGGGTCGATCTAGATTGACTGAACAGGGAGTGCTTTTGAAAGATTCCAGGGAATAAAGGCAGAGCGTGGTTTTGATGGACAATCAAGGGACCAGAATTGCGCAGGCAATTTAGACACATCCACTGAATTCTCTGTTCCTCACTACAGGAGGATCAAGGCAATAGCTATACCCAAGAATACATCGCAGTTCAATAACATCCATGTAGAACGTCCATTTTGAGTTTGTTCATTTGTTTTCTCAATTAACATTCTCCAATCAGAACTGTCTGTCAACAAGATTTCTGACAGGCTTAATATGTATTGCTTTAGGGGAAATCAAAATGGCAGGAACTCACAGACAACACAAGGCATCCCCGCTGAATGGAAGATCTCGTGGAGGCTCATCAAGGGTAGACTACTGCCCCTTGCTTCTAGGGATAATGGTGTAAAGGAAATGCGGACAGAAGTCAAAGTCTGTTCTCTTCCATTCTTCTGGTCAAGGGGAAAGACTCAGAGAGGAACAGACATAGGTGGCAGAACAGCTGGATGCATACCTGAGTCACCAGTAAGGCTTTGTTTTCTTTCTTCAGAGTGCACTAGGAGAAAGACACAGTGACCTAATGAGTAGAGCTTTGATCTAGGGGGGTCTACATCCAGAGGTAAGTTAGAAAGCGGTGTATATGGAGGAAGTCTGCATGGGAGAAGACTGCAAAGGCACATTCCTGCTTCATGTTCTTCCATACTAATGCTCACAGCTTGGGCAAGAAACAAGACAGAGAGTCAAAGATTTCTTTGTAGAGGTAAACAATAACAAGGTGCAACAGCCAGAAGCTCCAGCTTGGGAGGTTCAGACTGGACTTCTAAAGCACTTTTAACTGGGAGAGTAGTGCAGCACTCTCTCCCTAGAGAGGTTGTGGAGCCTTCATTCCTAGCAGGTTTGGATATTTGGCTGAAAAAAAATAAAAGATTGCTGAGCCTGTTGATAATAGTCCTTCACTGAGCTGGAGATTGGACTAGAGGACTTCCAGGCATTCTTTCCAAACAATACTTCTAGGATCCTGTGACATATTTAATGTGCTCCAGCTGCTAATTTGAATGTAGTACATGGGACAGGACCAGAGCTCTTCTGAAGACAAAGTCCCCAAAACCAAACAATGTGAATGTCAGCCTCTCAGCATTGTTTTACTCTACAAATCTGCTCCTACTGTTCTGCATTACTTACTAAAACAGATGTAGCCAAAGAAGACAATTTTAATACCTGTAGGAACTTAAAGGCTACTGATGCAAACCCAGTATGATTTTCAGGAATTTCAACACTCACCTCTATTTCTTCTAATACAAAGCTGAATGCTTCTGAAAAATCCCCTTTGGCACCTATCTGAATCTTCAGGCACCTTTTAAAATTTAGCCCTAAATTCTCTAAGCTCCTTTGGAAAATCCCAGCCTTTATCCTTTTAGGAATGAAAAGAATGAACTGCACAATTTGAAGTTAAGAAAAAGTAATAACTCATGCACATAATATCAGCAAATTAACTACAAATACGTGCTTAACATTCTTCAACAGAAAAGCCCTTCAAGAGATAGGACACATCAGAAAGCTTATAAAGCAAGATAACAATTATTTTCAATATAATTCTTCTAACCTGATTCTGAAGGCCTTATTTTAAATTATTTAATGGTTTTGATCGGGCCACAGTGGTTTTTTTCATCATTCATTTCACTGACAAACATAAGAAACATAATTATGAGGCTTTGAGCAACCTGGTCTAGGGGAAGGTGTCCCTGCGAATGCCAGGGGATTTGGAACTAGACAATCTTTAAGGTCTGTTCCAACCCAAACCATTCTATGATTATCCATCAATTTTATAAAGTTTGCATTTCATCACATTTTTAATATTATAGAATTAATCACACAAGAAAGTCAAGCACAGAGACTAGAATGGATCATATTAAGTGAATGATAAAAATAGAAACAAAACACCAAACTTATTTTTTAAACAAAATGGCAAGCTAGCAAGATTTCATGTAAAAGCTGTTATTAGTTCTGAATAATTTCTTATTCCTTACCAAACAGAACAAATAAAACTTTTTAAATAATATCCATAAAGCTGTGAGGAAAAACATAATAATACTTTATTATGTACTTTATTATGTACTGCATCTTTCATCAAGGATCTATGATGATCTTCACAACCATTCAATTGCACTAGCTATGTAACTCCTCTACGAGGCACTGGTCAAACAGAACTGGGTAAACCGAGGCAACAAGAATTCTCATGGTAGAGGCTGAAATAGAAAATAAGTGTCCTGTTATCCACTGCTGTACTTTTATTTCAAATAATTCTTTTTCTAGCTCACTTAAGAAAAGTTAATCCCTAATTTATTTTTTTTTTTTTGAGCTTTACCCAAAGCCTGGCTACATCCTTTGGAGAGAAAACACACTAATTTTACATGAATTTGTATTATCCAGTCTCAGACTTTTTTAGGTCAAGAAGGACCATGATAGATTTGTGTAGCACACTCCACTACCTAATAAACTAGCGGCAGAAGCAAAGAGCTGACGTCTAAGGAGCAAGAAGCATTCATAATGATGTAGTCAGTGTGCGAAAAAGTATGTTCACTATTCAACCTATGCTATAGATGACCTTCCTCATGTGATATTCACAGCCCAGACTTCTATCATGTTATTAGCAATCTCTTAGCATCAGAAATAATGCTGTGACAGTTGTCATCTAATCCTTTCCTTACAAGTTAGAATAGGACCTGCAAGAGAGAATTAGTAAAGAAGTTGTATTTCTCTGAAGTTATCTCCTTAGAAATGGCTGATTTAATCCTAATCTTCAGTTTATCAGTTCATAACTTTGTCCTTTGTGAAAAGGAACTACTTATAGAGTATGATACACGATAGTCTCTATTAATATTTTCATCTTTTGACACATTGCACATCCCATCTGCAATCAGACATTAGAAACACGATTGTAAATTTGCTGCAGCAGCCGAAACATTCTGAATGCTTAGAGTCCTGTATTGAGCAGGTAGCTTGGGACTTCTGTCCTTTGGCTTTTCTTTCCATGGTGCAAGTCAACCACTTGGATAGATGAAGCAATCATTATTACAACAGGTCAAGAGGGTACAGAAACCATCAGTGAATTAAAGATCTGGAAGCACCGTAACTGATATGTAGAACACCTATTTGCTGAGTTCAGCAGCACTTAAATTAAACATTGCTTAAGTGACTTTGCTTTCACAGGAAGTGTAGCATTTCAATGTCTCTCTCATTGCCTGGCAGTGCTACACATATTTAACTCTTTATACCAGCCTGTATGCCCGTTCTCTGCAGCATCCCATCTGTGTGCTATTCTTCAAACCACCTCCAGCTTCTCTGTTTCATGCTGCATCATCATAATACCCAGAACTGGCATCATCTAACTGGCCTGATATCGCAGACAACAGCCCTCAGACATGGGACCCCACATACCATGGTCGCTACTGAACTGAATGAGAAGCAGGAAGAGAGTGACCCTACAGCTGGGGCCAGCTGCAGGCCAATTACACTGAATCTTGCTAGGACTAAGATCTTTGATATGCAACCATATACCAATGCCAAGTGACTGGTTATTTCAGAGGTGTTTAGCATCCTTTTCAGCACTCTCTGTGTGTGGTACATGCAGGATCCCTGGCAGTTGTCATCTCTCACAGTTCCTCATCACCTCCATTTTGACAGGTTCTGCTTGCTTAGGAGTCACAGAATCACAGAATCACAGAATGTTAGGGATTGGAAGGGACCTTGAAAGATCATCTAGTCCAATCCCCCTGCCGGGGCAGGATTACCTAGACCATATCACACAGGAACGCGTCCAGGCGGGTTTTGAATGTCTCCAGAGAAGGAGACTCCACAACCTCTCTGGGCAGCCTGTTCCAGTGTTCAGTCACCCTCACCGTAAAGAAGTTTTTCCTCAAATTTAAGTGGAACCTCCTGTGTTCCAGCTTGCACCCATTGCCCCTTGTCCTGTCAAGGGATGTCACTGAGAAGAGCCTGGCTCCATCCTCTTGACACTTGCCCTTTACATATTTATAAACATTGATGAGGTCACCCCTCAGTCTCCTCTTCTCCAAGCTAAAGAGACCCAGCTCCCTCAGCCTCTCCTCATAAGGGAGATGTTCCACTCCCTTAATCATCTTCGTGGCTCTGCGCTGGACTCTCTCTAGCAGTTCCCTGTCCTTCTTGAACTGAGGGGCCCAGAACTGGACACAATATTCCAGATGCGGCCTCACCAGGGCAGAGTAGAGGGGGAGGAGAACCTCTCTCGACCTGCTAACCACACCCCTTCTAATACACCCCAGGATGCCATTGGCCTTCTTGGCCACAAGGGCACATTGCTGGCTCATGGTCATCCTGCTGTCCACTAGGACCCCCAGGTCCCTTTCCCCTACGCTGCTCTCCAACAGGTCTGTCCCCAACTTGTACTGGTACATGGGGTTGTTCTTGCCCAGATGCAGGACTCTACACTTGCCCTTGTTATATTTCATTAAATTTCTCCCTGCCCAACTCTCCAGCCTGTCCAGATCTCTCTGAATGGCTGCGCAGCCTTCCGTTGTGTCAGCCACTCCTCCCAGTTTTGTGTCATCAGCGAACTTGCTGACAGTGCACTCTAATCCCTCATCCAAGTCATTAATGAATATATTGAATAGAACTGGTCCCAGAACCGACCCTTGAGGGACTCCCCAACCAAAATCTAGCAAATAGAACCTAACAGACAAAACCAGTAAATGTGGCCTTTTTGGCAAATACTCTTATGGTGTTTCTAATAATTTTAATTACACAATTTCTTCTGCAATCAAGGAAATCCAATTTCACCCTATCATCTGCAGTGTGTGACTGGCCAACTACCTCACTTTGTTTTGTTTCTTATGTTCCCTGACTGATTCAATGAATAGCAAATAACAGACATTTTTCTTCATGCATAAATGCTCTTATTCTAGTCCAAATATGAGAAATTCCTGGGTGTTTATGCAATCAAAATCCATTAGCGCTAACTTAGATCATCAGCTATGAAGAGTGATACGGTCCTGGTCAAACCAAACAGCTGATCACAGGTCATTCACTTAGAATTCATGAACACACTGTTGGAGGTATTTCGGCACTCCTGACAAGATGTATGCCAGACAGGATCGGATAATCCAGAACACAAACAAAACATGTACCCTGCATCATTTAAGTTGATCAGTGCATTAGCACTATAGTCTAGATTTTCAGACACAGCTCAAAGACACAAATATGGAGAGAGGAGTAAAAAGTACTTTAGGATCAAGGCTTGACTGGATAGGTTGCTCAACCAAGATCCAGTGGTGATTTCAGGATGAAAAATGCTTCTACTTTCTGTTATAAAGAAAGAATATTCATCTCTTATAAGTAGTTAGTTAAGGCAGCAAGTGTTTTTGCTGGTCTCCAGAAAGGGCAAGATAGAAATTCCTAACACTTTATTCATGGAGAGGCAGTTAAAGAGAGAGCATCCAGCTGCAGGCCTCATGAGAATATTCAGTATAAGGCACTTCCTTTAATTTAATGGGCTAGTCACAAACAAACCCCTTTTTTTTCTGGCAGTATACATGGCTTCTCAGGATGTACTTATTTCTTGCATTCTGCAATATGCACTTATTTCTCTGGAAACCCCTCACCTAAGTTATACAGTTTGCCTAATATTTTGTCATTGGCCATTTGTTCTGGTGTTGACTATCAGCCTTGTTCCCGGCTGTAAATGTCAACCCAAGCATTTCTGGCAACACCATTACAGTCAGAAAATCATTAGCAGAACTAAATTCGGCAACCAGTCAACCCTTTCAGCACCCTCAGGTGAATCTAAACTGGTCCAAGATTTTGAATACATTCAGTTTCTCTAAACAGTCCCTAACCTGTTGTTCCCCTATCCTCTGTTGTCCCTCCCCATCCCCAGCTGTGCTGCTACAGAACATTTTGCTTGTGAAGACAGGCGAAAAAGGCATGGAGTCATTCAGCCTTTTCTGTACCATCTGTTTTTCCTACACTCATCAATGGACCCACATTTTCCCTGAACTTCCCACTGATTCTAGCATATTCTTCTGCTACCCCTTATGTTCCTCAGTACTTCTATGTGCAGCTGGGCTTTGGTCTTTCTGATTTTGCTCCAAATGCTCAAGCAATTTTGTTTGTATTCCTCCTTTTGTTGCCTAGTTTCCACTTCTTGTGTGTTCTTGTGTTTCAGTTCATCCAGAACCACCCTGCCTAGCCAAGTGACTCTTCTGCCAAAATTTCTCATCTTCCTACACAAATGGAAAAAAAGTCATTACTGAACTCTCAGTAAGTTTTCTTTGAAAAACAACAATTTCACTTATGCTCTTTTTTCCCCTCATGGTAGCTTCCAGAGGGAATTCTGACTAACAAATTGAAATTTGGGCAAATAAATTGCCTAAACAGGTTGGAATCTGCTTTTCTGAAGGCCAGAGTCCTGACTCTGCTGTATATCTTTCCTTCAGACCCTGACCTCAGCCTGTGAACTGCAGGTCATGCGCACCATTATACTGTTTGACCCCTCCAGTATTTGCACTGGGAAGTAGCCAATATGCAGTGTAGTAGCTTCTTGGATTGCTTGCACATTGCTGCCCTTCCAGAAAATGTCTGGATGGTTCAAATCCCACACAAAGATGAAGATGTACAAGCAGCGACCTCCTGCTACTTGTTTTTAGAAATCCTCATCTCCTCTTGTTCAGGTGGCCTGTAGCATACCTCCAGCACAATATCCCCAACATCACTCTTCAGAAGCTGACAAACACGTTTCCAGTTTCATGGGAGAGATCTCTAACACACCAGCAGAGACCTTCTCTTCTTTTCCTGATTTTCCTAGATAGGCTGTAACCACCCATGACAGTGTCCAAATTGTGCATGGTATTGCACCCGATCTTCGTGATTTTGATCTTATCATAGGCTTATGGAAGTACATGGAGTTCCAGGCCTTTCTTGTTAACCAAGCTCTGCACACTGGTGTACAAGCACTTGAGGAAAGCCATATATTGGCTTATTTACAACTTTACCTCCTACAAATGCCTTTGTTCCCTGTTATGTCTGTTTCCTCCCAAATTTACAACAAAATAACTGTTTCCTAAGCCATTTAGATACTTATCTTTCTTTCTCTAACCCCACCTTTGTGCTTTGACTCCACACGTCAACAATTACAGCAATGCATTTCTGCCAGATCTTCCTTTTGATTTGATCTCAGCATAAAGTCAGGTCAAGAGCCAGTGGAAACAAGGCAAAACACTAAGGGTTACCACACTAGTGATGTAAAAGTAGTTGACAGGAAGGAAGTAGCTGTAAATCAAAGCTCAGGCCATGTGAGCACCAAACCACACCACTATAGCACAGCTTGTTTCTGTGCATTTCACCTTGAAGCTATGTTTAAAATATGCCCTAAAAAAATAGCAGCCACTTTGTTGAGTTGAACACCTGGAAAATGCATGGTTTCCCAGTAAAGATGAATGTTTCCTCCTGTTAAAAAAAAAAAAAAAAGCAAAAGTGATCAAAACCCTTTCAATACAAAACTGTAAACAATGAGAATTTTATTTTTATGTATACATATCTCTTTATGATAAGCCCTTTCCTTTAAAGCCTACCAACTAGTTAAAGCTAAGCAGCCTACCCCTACAGTATATCCCACTAGGATGCAGAAAGGCTAGAAGCAATACTAGGTTTTAGATTTGTCCGAAGTAGAGTACTTCGTTTTAGTTTTACTCAATAATAGGAAAAAAGCACATAGCAAAAAAAAAAAGAGGCAACTCTCTCTATTTTTTATATTTCCCATGAGGAAATTGAAGTATGTGCAGACTGGATGCTACAGTAAGTCTAGTTCAGAGAGGTATGTCTCAGCATAATAAGGTCCACTTTATTTGTCAATGAAGAGGTTCCTTCCTGCAGGATGTGAGAGAAAGAAATACCATAATTTGCTCTCCAGAAACTGCTAGCATCACTTTTGGTGCATATTAATGCAGCTCAGTACTGTCAATGAGATGATTATTTGCTCCCTAGAGTGCTCATCTCACAGCTAGTTTCTAGGATCCCTAGGAGTTTTCATTTCATGTGGTGCAAGGTATGAATTCTCTTCTACAGCTGATTCCAGCAATTCAGTGTCACAGAGAAGCCATCTGCAGCTCTGCTTTTAGCCACTAATTCACAAAGGTACAGAAACACATGCGTAATTTTTCATTTTACAGGGTTAAATCAAATACTTCTGCTGCTTATACCTGTGAAGCTATTTTACGTCTGTAGAGATTTCATTGTAGTTCATATAGGTACTCTGACACTTCTCTGGGTACTAATAGCTGTAAAGATACAGTGATACTGACTTCAGTAAAGGCAGATTCTTTAAGTGCAAAGGGTTGTAGTGTGCTTGTTTAAGCAAGTTTCTCTGCTTTGTTACTCAAATCAGAACAATTGAAGCTACCTGAGATGTGCCTAAACAGGCTTTGATCACATTTAAGTATTTTTTTAATATTAAGCTGAAGAGAGTTACTGTATTGACTGGGGGCAATGGGGGTTTAAAGGATGCATCTACACAAGTGCTTTAATTCAGGAGCATGCTTTGAAAGCATTACTTACTGCGCTTTGGCTCACATCACAGAGGAATCTTGGAGCACACAATCTGGATGTCTTTTGGATGAAACTGGAAGAAGTACTCCAGGAGCTAAACTCACACTCTCCAAACACAAATGGACATTCAGTCCACTGGGCCAGACTAGTGCTAATACAAAGCAATCACTCTGAAATTCATGCTGTAAAGACACTGGCTCTCAGCACTGGTCATATAACTCTCAAAACTCACTTCTCTTGAATGTACTGTCCTAATACAAACATAACTGAACTACAATGGAATTCAGAGCTTCTTCTGTTATAAAGAAATAATATTTCAGCCATTATTCTATTCTTTCAAGCCACTGCAAGATACAATCTTTTGTTTATAGTTGGATGCAGTTTACAGCAATTGAAACATATTTTAATGAAAATACATCTCATTTTTTATATCCACTTCCCATTTAAGTCCTCCAAATTCTTTTTGTAATCATAACTTGTACATAATAGTGCACTCAGGCCAACATGAAGATAGCTATGGCATCTTTAAAGCAACTCATCTGTCACCTAACAAACCGACAGCAGTATTTCTTTTAGTTGATATGTGCAGTGTAAACACACTGACACTTACTGAAAACCAGCAACCTGTTCAGACCTCTGTCTGGAGTATGTGTGAAAGATCATCAAGTTCTGGATTGTCAAAGTAGGAAGGAAGCACACCTTGCCATGCTAACAGCTGCTTTAAAAGGCTGCCAAATGGGCATGAGAAGACAGTCACTCAGGATGTGAGCTCAAGACTCTCCTCTCCTCAACAAAATAGAGGTTATATGACCCTAGAGCTATCATAACCAGTTGCCATTATAATCTTTATTTCTCCTTTTAGAAGGGAAGCAGAAGAGATAGGTACTGGTTATGTAAATAGCTGATTGTGTGCAACACTTGAGTCCAAAGAAGTCTCAGAACAGGATTTCGAATAAGTCAGCTACAGAAAGTTAAGTAGCTACACCCTATCTATTTCCTCCACGTTTTTCTTTCTGCATTTAACAGGTTCTTGCCTGGCTAGTTTTGATGTTACATCAATTTCACAGCCCTTCTTTCTTGCATAGCAATGATAGAGCGGTTACCTATGCAATAAGCATTTCAATAGGAGAACTACCAGTTCTTCCAGATTTAAACTTAGGTAAACTTGTTTTATATTCTGAGAACTAAGACAGAGTTTAGCACAGATATATTTCTGTCTTCTGCCTTATTAAAATGAAACAGACTTTTTGAATATTGTTCTTAAAATACTCCCAAAGAATTTCCTCTGCATGATGACAAAGAGCTACCATGATCTGAGAAAATCTTTATGTGATTCTCTGTGTTCTCATGCCCTTTTCAAAGGGAGTACTTGTGTCCAAAGGTTGGGGTTTCAGCTGGTTATTGGTGTTTTTTATCATTCAAATTACTAAAATGAGAAGGAAATGCTGTACACCTTGACTACCTTTCCAGAGGCTTCCTTTTCATACCTTATATAAAATATAGTTTTCTTGTCACCAAAACACTTAATAAGCAGCCTCCACTTTGTATTCCACAGCAGTTCCTCTTAGAGGCGTAAGATGCTGCAGTAGTTATGGAAATTAGCTCTGTGTCCCCACTAGTACACATTTTAAGACAACATTATCACCACAGCTTTGTGGCATATCAGTTTCTGCCAGTTTTTGTATATCTTCCTGTAAACAGTCCCTTTTGATCTTCTGAATGCAGATTCTGTAAACTCCCTCAGCAAAAGAAATAGTCAAAGTGCCTGGTCACAATGTCATATACACAAATCTATATATGTCTGCATCTACACATATAGACCCATTAAAACAAATCCCCTATATCTAATTCACAAAAGTTAACTCTGCCTGGTCTCAAAGAACAGAATTGGTGTTTATCATTGCTATATAGATAGAATGTAGCTAAGCATCTTCTTTATTTATCTTGTTATTTTTCTAGTCTCACCCATCATTGTGTGCCATTTTAGGAGTCATTAGATATAAAAAATGTCTCCTGTTCATAATGGCATTTAAATGAAAAGGCGAGCTTGATTCCAGTACACGCTGTGTAAATTTAGAACTACTGCGTGTTTGTCTACATCAGCAAGCACAAAAGAGTTACCAAAGAACATTAATCCCAGATCATGAGCCCGCTGAAATCAACAACAAAGCTTTTCTAGCTTTTTGTTGCATAACTCAAATCTCTTATAAATGACTATGAAAAATCCTCCTCCCTCTACCCCAAAAAGCCTCTTTAAAACTAACCTCTTAGAATAATTATCTTCCCATTATAGTATTTATCATAGAATGCAACACTGATGTGTGTGAAGGAAAAGAAGATGCTATATTTCTTCCACAGAAAATGAACACAGAGTTCTTCAGGCATTTTCTCTTTGCTACCTAAAATCCTTGGACATAAATGTTATGCCCATTACGTTGTTCTGTGTCAGTCATAGGGAAAATCTGTATAGATTTTTTTATCATGCTCTTCACTACAGTGCATTAATTGACCTGATTAACCTGTGTTCTCTTGTCAGAAGAAACAATGTACGAGTGTTTCATTTAATGGGATTCTTAAAGTACTTTTAATGTGTAAATATAAGCATATTGCCATCTATTTATTTCAGGGTGGAAAGGCCACAGAAATATATAGTCCACTTAGAGCAAACACAAATTAATTAGTACAGCATGTATTTTGTGTCATTTGACAGCAAAGAGCCTGCACAGCTGCACATCTCTATCATTGCTGTCCAGCTGCATTCCAGCTGAGAGGTGATGCATCTCTTTGTGATCCATACAGGAGAATCATGCCATGGTTACAAGCTCTGGTTTCTGAACAGATAAGCGTTACACTATCATGGGGAGTTTTATTGTGTCAGAGTGAAGTTATCTAACATCCTCCATCAGGCGTCTTCATCCTGGAGCTTCAGGTGATTGGGATGGGCTATGCTTAAACTGCAGCACTCAGTAGCATTTCCTACCTCCTGGTCCTGGCACACACTCTGGTCACATCCAGGCACACAAGACCCGCAGCTGCTTGCTCCCTGTTTCCCATTAGAAGAAAACATGTCTATATTAGCCAAAAAGAACCTTCAGTATAACCTAGCCTGGCCCCAGTTTGAACAATCAAGAGAAGAGAGCTACAGGACAGACCTAGAATATACCTGTCTACATGCAAGCCTAAAGTATCTTTCTGTCGAAGTTCAATGGGAAGTCTACACAGAGAGATGGGAATAGAGTCATTTAAGAGAACAGATAGATTTAAAGAGTGCTATAAGCTCACTGGCTTTCCAAACATTTCTGTTTTCTTTCTGGTGTCATAGTCTGTGTGAGACTCAACAAAGGCATGGTGATGGAGGAAAGAATGTGTCAAGGTGAGATAGAGTCTCCTAGCTAACCAAAGACACTAAAGCAAAACTGAATGTATGAGTGGTTTCAGTACTCATAAGTCAAATTTCTCTATACTGCTATGGAAATTAATTGCTCACAAATTATGCAGTGTCCCATACTCCTCTTGCCTAGCAAAAAGAGAGTCAACTACCTGCAGATGTAGCATACAAATTCTCTGAAATGCAGCTACTCCTCAGAGCTCTGTCGAGACAGTATAATTGGGTCTGATTAAAGACTCTGCCTAAATAATAACCTAGTTATAAAGCTAAATAATATATTACAATGTGCTAAAAAGATAAATCAAGAGAAGGCAAAGCCTTTTTCCTTCAACAAGCAAAGTTCAGGTGTTCCTGTGCAAACATGCTCACTGTTAAACAGTGTCAGCATATTTGGTTCTGCAAGCTTTTTTGACTTTGGCTTCTCCTAGTTAGCTCATTAGTGAACAGCACTTATAATCAATAAGCTGCCAACTGGGAAGCTAAGAGTTGCTTATCCACAGCTTTGCATGTTTCAGTGTTCTCAGAAATATTGATGAAATTGCGTCCTGCTTTTCTTAAAACAGCATATCTCTTTTTGGTTCATTTTAGCCTGTGCATCACAGCAATTGGAATACTCTTGATGTCATGAATAGCCTTACTGCGCCCAGAGTATTTTCTCTATATGCTGAAAAAGCTAAAATAGATGCACTATCATCTTCTGTATTTTATTTTTCAAGAGATATTGTCTATCGCCAATGCCCCCAAATTAAATCTGTCGACATGCAAAACAGTTATTGAAAAAATTCTAGGGTTTGAATTTACAGCATGTCAATTATTCCAGTGGAATTGTCTGGCTGAGTACATCTTGAGACTCTGTGACAATTCCTGATAAAAACAAAGTAACCCTTTACATACACTGTGGGGTAGATAAATGGACACTTACTGCACAAACTTTAATGAATTCTTAGTTCACACCTCATCTTACCCAGCACTAATTTATCCACAACCATACTTTCAGCACGTAGATGTTTAGTGTGAGATGTTTATAGGTTATGTGAGGCAAAACTGAAACAAATTCTATGTTGTGTTTCTTAAGAAACATCTTTACAGCTTTCCACATGGCTCTAACAGGTTTTACAGCAGCCAAGAGTTTCTCATCCACAGTATTGCATGCTATAGTGTTGATGGGGCTCCAGACCATCGCACATAAATTTATCCCACTTCTTTGACAGGGAAATTGTTTATAATGGATACCAGGGTTTGGTCCTATATATTCCTGCATACACTTGTCAAGGTGCTTTAAAACTAATAACCAAAATAGAGAGCAAAGCTAAAATTCAGTTTACTTTTTACTGAAATGGATGTTGTTAAAAATTGGTTCTGCCTAAAACATTTTTTGTAGCCCATCTGAGTGTCAACCAAATATGCTGACTAACACTTTGAGCTCTCTAACTACAATCTCTCTCCAAGCAACCCAAGTCATTGCCCCATACATGAGATGACAGTGCATCTGGCTTAAATTCCTTACCATCAGGAATGCCTGTTTGGAGCAATTTGGCTCTCTAATGATGCAAGCTTAATACTGAGTGCTTCTTAACATCTTGCCTCATGATAATTCTGCTTTCCCAGAGCTAGATGCCAACATATTTACTAATATAGGAACATAAGAATCAAAACATTAGATCACACCAAGGTCCATCAAGTCTTAACGATCTCTAAGAACATCCAATGCAGTTGTTTCACAGGAAAGTGTAAAACCATTACAGACTGGAAATTATCTACAGTCTATACCAAGTTTCATCCTGATCTCACATCACTGAAGATAAGCTTAAGCTCTGAAATGTGAGACATAATATGGTTTCCAAAGTTCTTATAATTAATTATAAAGACTCTGTATATCATAATTATGATTATAAACGTGCAATCCCTTTTCAGTTGTGTGAAATTTTTGGTCTCATCGCTTTTTGTTGCACTATAGTTCTACCATTTAATTACATTATGTGTGGGGGAAAAAATATCAGCTTTCTATTTACTATCTTTATTACACATGTTCCTGAACTGTTTTCTGTATAGTGTGTAGATGACTGTCTGAGTCCTTGTGGAATAGGTTACCCTAATGCTGCTTAGGTTTTATGTAAAGATATTTATTATGTAATTATGTAAAGAAGACTAGTGTCTTGGATAAACTTCTCTATTATTCTAAATCTAAGTAAATATAATAAATGTTTTCATTAATGCCCCTTTTGTTCTTCTTGTACTATAAAACAGGTGGAAGAATGCTCTTAATCTTTCTTCAGTATTCAGTATTTTGTATACTTCTATTATGTCTCCACTTACTCATCTCCTTTCCAAGGAAAACCCTCTCAATTTTCTTACATGAGACCTATTCCAGATTCTCTATAATTGTTATTATCCTTCTCTGAACCCCATATGCTTCTTTAATATCCCTCTGAGATGGGGTGATCAACCCTACACATGGTACTGTACAAGAACCCCTATTACTGACTTACAGAAGCATTATAATAATCTGTTATTATTCTTCATCCTACTTCATATGCATCCTAATATCATGCTTTCTTGACTGTAGCTGTGCACTGAACTGCCCATAATTATTTCTCTCCCTTTCTTTAAGCAATTCTCTTAGCTTAGAATATTGTAAAGTGCACAAGTAGCTTAAATTTTTAACTTCAGTGTTCATTACTTTGTATTTATTAACACTGAATTTCATTTGGTTTTTTTGTTACTCACTTAGCATTTCTAAGTCTCTGAAATTTTCTGGTCTCCTCTGGTCAAGCAAATTTCCTTCATCAGGGATTAAAGTGACATTTGGAACAACTAGAACTACTTGACAGGCCAGAGTATTACGACTAAGATGACAGATCATTCAAACTGGCCAAGGGATGGGCTTAGATAATAGCTTTTGGGTAAACTTCTGAGTTCTCAGTAAATAAAAACAAACAGCAGTTGCCAGGAAATGCAATAAATATGAAATTCTTTTCGAGTTATAAACAAGTGGCATTTGAAAAAAGGACAACAGAAACACTATACATAGTATTAAGAAGGATACATCTCATGTATTGAGCAAACAAGAGATAACTATGCATTTACACTTTTAATATTTCTTTTCCTAAAAAAAAAAGATCTATTAGCCATCCACTTCTTTTCTTATTTGCAATCTTAGAATTCTAGGATCCACAGAAGCACAATTCATCTTCTAAATGTAATCACTTGCTTTAGATAGAGAAAACATTTCTGACTAAATTGTCAGTGCTTCACATCCTAGTAATGTGTAATCATGACTTTCAGAACCATTTGTATAAAATACAAGCTTTCATATAGACAAAGAATTTAAATTTCCCATAAGACTTTCAATTTGCATGAAAAGAAGTTTATGGAAAAAATGTATTTTGGAGAGCATGCAGTTTAATATTAATCTTAACATAAGAATTCTGATCTACATAGGTCTGACTATGCCCTGAAATATTTTAAATCAAAAACCTACATCACCACAATAATAACCAAATTCTCTTATTTGCCCTGCACATTCTGATCTAAGAGCGTTTTTTTTTTCCACATACTGGCCCATATTGATAGACTCTTCTTGCATTATTTCCAGTGTAAACCCAAAGGCATCAATGACTAGGAAGAAGAAAAAGCATAAATGTCACAAATTACCACATCCCACCTCTGGATATGTCTTCAGTTCTTTATACACAATTCAAATCTCTTTTCAGTCTGCCTTCTTGTGATGGCATTTTGATCAATTAAAATAGAATGGTTTTTTTATTTTTTTTTTAATGGGGAAATTTTTATCTCAAAATTTCATTTAGGGTAAAGATAAACATCTCTTTTTTCTTATTTTGGGAGAGGGAATGAAATATGTTTGTTTTGTTGAATCGTGTTGTTTGCTTTTACTTTTTCTGAAGCTATTTATCAACTGCATTAAGATAATAAATCAATATGTTTTGTGGTTTTAAAAACCATTCTCCTGAAATGTTTTGGCTGGGTTTAATTATAGCATCATTTAGTTTCTTCTCGGATTATAATGCTCAGACTAATTGCATTTACCCTCAAACATAACTTTCCTTATTTTTCTCTCCATCATTCCCTCCTCTAATTTTATGACTTGCTTTTCTTGAATGCAAGTGAAAATAGCATTAAGCTGTTGGAATCCCTCAATTCAAAACTCTATTTTTTGTTTACACATAGTTTTCAGAAGTTTCAATATAGTAAGAAACCTTGATATTTAATCCTTACTCCACTGAAACTAATCAGTGATTAACCAAGGCCTTCAACCAGACTAGGCCTTCATCCATGATTTCTCACAATGCTAAAAGGTGTAAGCAAAACCAACTTGAATAAAATCAGTTTGGGCACTGTTATGAAAAGAGGGTAAAATGCTTGCATTCCATTATAAAATAATTCTTGCGGCACCTACTTGAAAAGCTAAAACAAAACTAGTTGTAACACTGACCTAAAAATCTCACCAAAAAAAATATTTTACATGTGAACTATGTCTCTGGTGAAATTTGTTTTGATTTTTGGAGGTTTTATACTCTTATGTGTACTTATCTTCTGTGTAATACATCACATACAGCTCTTTTGCCAGTAGATACCTGTAGAACGCTATACAACACGGTATTAATACAAATAGAACTAGTATAGCTCCTACATATATAAACGTTCACAAAAACCAAAAAGCAATCCACAGAAAGGGATATTGAGAAGGGGAACACTTACTTCTGTCAAACCACGAACCTTTTTCAAGAAAGTCTACTTTTTTTCTTTTATTTTCACTTTGAAATGTATTATATTAAATGTCATGTATTATCTAACTGCAAATATATGTTATAGTATTTTGCCTATGAAAAGCTTTATTGAAATTCCTTCCATTATAACAACCATACAGGAACAAAATATAAACAATCCATGCTAAAAATGTTACATGTTATGAACTGAACAAATCTATGGTTTACACCCCATGGTAGACATACACATTACACCACAACCACTTGCATACATGACCCAGTGACCAGAAATAGAGTTATAACAAGGATGATTTGGGTCCAGTGTACAATTATACCAATTTAGTGGCTTCAGTAAGAGAAACTGATTACTTTCAAAGGTTCCCATTCACTTTGAAGGGGACAAAATTTTGCCATAAGTTTTTGAAGTTGAAGGGAATGGGAATGGGACAAGGAAGGGAAGGGACAGGGACTGAACTTAGAGAGTTATGAAAACGGGGGGAAGAGGTGTCTTTCTACTTAGGAGTCTGAGTGATGTAAATAACTATTTTCTCCCCTTTCTCCCTGTGTGATTAATTAGGACATCCTAATACTCATCTGATCTGTATACATGGAAAAAATGCAAGCAAATGAAAGGAGGTTCTTTAAATGTCATTTTGCATCCAGATGGAGGGATCACGCAGGAGCTCTGAGAAGAGAGGCCTGGTAGATCAATCAGTCTTTAATTCACAGTTTTCTTACTAGGTATTCTCAGTGAAAGATGGAAGGGAAATCACTACTGACATTGGAGCAGGTTGGCAACTCTGTATGTGAAAACCTGATATTTCTTCTTAGTCAAGAAGCATGGTCAGTTCAAGTTATTCCTGTATATTCACATGATACTACAAAGACATAAATGTTTATAGGACAGCAATACTGTCAGCAAGACAGTCCAGCATTTTCAAGTTCCTTTCCTGAGTCTGAGATGAAGTATTTAGTCTTTTCAATAAGCATAAATGTGAAGAAAAAACTGCAGTCTGAATGATTTTCCAAGTCAGAGCTGATTAAAACTCAGTATGAGCTCACAGGACTTGAGCAACTCATACTGGCAGAACAGGTGTTCATCTTTGTGTTTAAAAATCCAAGCCAATAGGAAGATACAACGCGGTTGCAAGAGATCACTGTGTGAATTAGGAAAAAGCAGTAGGAGCTTGTAGTCATCACACAGGACATGGATTATGTCCTACACCAAAAAGTTGGAATGTAGTTCCAAAAAGCAATCCTAAACTGTGTCACATACAAGGTCCCCATATATCCTTTAAGGCAGCTTGTTTCAAAGTAGCATATGCACTTTGCTATTGCTTGCTGATATCTCTCTAGGCTTTTACTCTGAGTGAATGTTTTTTTAAATTTCACTGAGGTGCTTTGTCATTGCTTTTGGCACTCAGTGCTGCATGAATGTTTTCCTCAGTCAAGATCACTACAGATGTTTGCTTTTCCCTAATCCCTTTCCCAACAGAAGTCTGTTCTACTACTCTGCCTGTTCTATTACTTTTTTTCCTGTACAGTCTGAATAACCCTGCAACAGGTCCTTTAAAAATTCACTAATTTTAACACCTAATTTTAAGTGAGATCTGATGTATCAGAGGTACCAAGAAACTACAAACTGCAGAGAAAATATTCATTTGTGGCATCTTGGTAGGACCTTTGTTGATGGCTGAAGTATATTGCTATAGTTCTCTCTAAATAAATAGTTGAGAGGTACTTTGGAAGTCCCCTAGACACATACCTACATGCACCCGCAGAGGTACCTTTAAGTGTTTCATTAGGTGAGTAACTACTGTTTATTACCTCTGAATATTTTTCTTCTTACTTCACCCCATTGTAATTTCATTTTTCTTGCCTTTCTGCTTTTTCCTAAGTCTCACATACCTTGTGGTCATTTTGCTTGCCCTAGGTGGTTTTGCAATGTTACACTTCAATATCTAGAAGATCAGTGGAAGAAGAGACTGTAATTTGTTGATAAACAGATCAGTAAAGGAGAGAAGAATAAATCATTAGCTAGGAGGAAGTAATTAAAGTGGACATCCCTATAAAAACATTTATAATTTTCCACTTATGTGTTCTGTGCTAAAAATTTCTGTCTAGAATGTGTAAGAAAGTTATTCCTTTTGTGTGTCCTTCAAATTCATTTTGAATACATCAGGGTGCATTGTCTTCTCAGTTACATGAACTTCATTCCGAATCAGTCCCCTGATTTACTGAAAACTGGATTTGGGAAGTTGTATATGTAGATTCTGGTGTCATCATATCATAGGGCATTGCAAATGGTACAGCAATAGACACTGAAACTATAGAAAACACAACTATGTATCTACACAAGAGGAATCCTTCAACCAGAGACAGTTTCTACTTCTTACAACACTGCAATCAAACAATGTGCAGTGCGTTAACTGATGCAATCAAACAATGTGCAGTGCGACTGCCAGATGTCCACCAAATCTCTCTCCACTCCCCCTCCTCAGCAAGACAGGGAGATAAAATAAAATGGAAAAGCTCATGGGTGGATAAGGACAGGGAGATCGCTCACCAATTACCACCACGGGCAAAACAGGCTCTAGTTGGGGAAGATTAATTTATTGCCAACTAAAAATAGAGTACAGTGGTGAGAAAAAGACAAAACTAAATACACCTTGCCCTCACACGCCCTTCTTCCCAGGCTCATCTTCATTCCTGACTCTTCTACCTCCTCCCTGCTCTAAGTGGCACAGGGGGATGGGGAATGGGGGTTGTGGTCAGTTCATAACACTTCATCTCTTCTGCTCCTTCCTGCCCACGCTGTTCCCCTGCTCCAGCATGGGGTCCCTCCCACAGGACACAGTCCTTCACAAACTGCTTCAGTGTGGCTCCTTCCTACGGGCTGAAGTTCTTCAAGAAGTGCTCCAGCATGGATTCTTTTCACAGGGCACAGTTTTTCAGGAACTGACTGCTCCAGCATGGGTTCCCCACGGGCCACAGTTCCTGCCAGAAAACCTGCTCCAGCGTGGGCTCTCCACCCACTGCAGCTTCCTTCAGGGCATATCCACCTGCTCTGACGTGGGGTCCTCCATGGGCTGCTGTGTGGATATCTGCCCCACCATGTTCCTCCATGGGCTGCAGGGGGTTAACCTACGTTACCACGGTCTGCTCCACAGGATGTAGGGGAATCTCTGCACTGGCATCTGTAACATCTCCTCCCCTCCTTCTTCACTGACCTTGGTGTCTGCAGGGTTGTTTCACATTTTTTTTCGTGCCTCAGTCCCCACTCTCACAGCTGCTGTGCAGTGTTTTTTTTACCCTTTCTTAAACATGTTATCACAGAGCCATCACCAGCTTTGCTGGTGGGATCAGCGTTGACCAGTGGTGGGTCTGTTTAGGAGCCAGCTGAAATTGACTCTGTGCAACGCAGGGGCAGTCCCTGTCTATTCTCACAGAGGGCAACCCGGCAGCACCCACTCCCACCCTCCATCCCCCTCCCCGCCCAATACCAAACTTTGCCACGTAAACCCCAATATACTATGAAAAATAAAGCAACAGTTGTTTTGCCCTCTTTAAACCCCAGACTCTTTCTAAACTCACTTGGAACATCTAATTATTTTCTCAACTTTTGCTTCTATGGAAGTACTTAGAAGTGAAAAAATGGTAGCAACCAAAACTTGGAGATAATTTTAGCAGTAAGAGGGAGCAAAATGAGAGAGCTGCAGGATAAACAATGAGCTGAATTTTTACTGTAACTAAGACATGAGGAAAGGAAATCTTTAAATATTTGACAGGTCCTGACAAGTGTGAATCTTGCTAATAGTGAATAAAACCTGGGGTATACAGAATTGTAGGAAAGACTTACTAGTGGAATGTTCTCATTCGATACTGAGAATTTATCATCAATATAAAAGTAGTAAGTAGGCATTTTTCTGCAAGTATTTTGTGTATTAAAAATTATCCTTAATTTCGAAATGATCTAGGTATGAGAACTGCACAAAAAGTGAATTTGCTGGAAATACAGATAAAAAGCATGTTTGATGCCTATAATCAAGAAAATTGAGCAGAAATGTTCAGCTCATTGTTTGTAATTCTCTATTGTATCCCTGTACCTACTCAGAAAGTCATCCTCGGGAAACTAAGCTGGATGTGGTTTACTCACACAGAATCACAGAATCGTTTTGGTTGGAAAGGACCTTTAAGATCATTGAGTCCAACCATCAACCCAACACTACCAAGTCAACCACTAAACAATATCCCTAAACAATATCTCTAAGCACTACATCTACTCATCTTTTAAATACCTCCAGGGATGGTGACTCCACCACTTCCCTGGGCAGCCTGTTCCAATGCTTGATAACCCTTTCCGTGAAGAATTTTTCCTGATATCCAATCTAAACCTGCCCTGGCACAACTTGAAACCATTTCCTCTCATTCCATCACTTTACCTGGGAGAAGAGACTAACACCCTCCTCACTACAATCTCCTTTCAGGTACTTGCAGCCAGTTTCTCCAGAAGAATGCTATGGGAGACTGTGTCAAAGGCATTTTAACACATTTTAACAGAATATATAAAATTATTACTGTAGCCAGAAACAGATTTTAATACTGATTAAGAGTGAGCATCTTGAATAAAATAAAAGAAAAAATCCAACTAGTGAATGAAGCATACATGGAATAGTGAAATGGTTTCAGTAACTTTTTTTTCCCCACAGTGCATCGTATTTTTATACATGCTTTGCTTTTAGCTGGATCTACAGTGAAAAGAGTTAAAGATAGCCTCCTTCTGTCTAGAGGCCATTTTTCTCTTCTTTTAACTTCCCTAGCACTCTGAACAAGAACAGTGTCCCACCTGCAAACAATCAGAGCCTGAGTCTAACCATCTCCAACACAACCCAACACAAAGATGTGTTTTACCATGGAAGTGGCAGCACAGGAGCCTGCTTTCCAAGATGACACAACGAAGCGGGTAACAAAAGAATAAAGTGACAGTTTAAGACAAAGAAGACAGAACCAAGGTTACCTGACAGGGAAAAAATGTAGCTCCAATAGAATCTCAATGACAAGGTATTGAGAGAACTACCATAGGGGACAAAGCAAGGCAAATTAGATTGTGCGTATTTCAAAGGTTTTAATTTATGAAGCTCACAAAGTAGGCAAGAAGAATACATTTCTTGTACTTGTTATGATGGAAGTTGGTCCTGAGGTAGGATTAACATTGCAAACTGATATTAAACACACACACAAAATCATGAATATTTATGATAATGTATTTCATAAACACATAGAGCCAGTAACTGCAATCCTAGATAACCTGGTGCTGTTAAATCTACAAGTAAGGATGTTACACAGAAAATGATGCAGCATTTCTATGTAAAATACCAAGTGACATATTCAAATAAGCTGTAAGAGTTATTATATTAGGTATAGAAAGCAAATGAAATAACTGTCACCCATTACAAAAGACTTGCTAATGTTTCAGCACCAGACTGCTGTGTCCTCTCAGAAAAATAGAAATTATCTTGAGGGGTGGAAGAAAGCACTATTTAGTCTAAAACTTAGAGTAATAAGCAGAAAATAGAGTACCATACAGTCATGTCATCAAGTAATCATCAAATAGATAAACCAAATCAAATCAGTAAGAAGCACTAGCTAAAGAAGATGCAATAAAGAGAGAACATCTGAACAAAGTACAGCCTCGGCCGCTGTTAGGATTTGTCAGGGGAAACACGTAAGAATTGAAACTGAACTCAAAAGAAAGTTAAATTCAGAAAGGGAAGGGGAGTAGGAGCCCAGTTCTGCTAAACTCATGGCACTTAGGAGGATAAGTGAAACAGTCAGACCTTTAGAAGGACTCCACTCAGTTGCATTCTGGAGTGGCTGCCACATACTCAAGACTTTGGGAAATCTAACCCAGAGGGAGAAATAAGAAAATATCAAAAGTAGGCAGAGTTTTTCAGATCACATTAGAACAAAAGCGGCACCAAAACAACCAAGAGCCCTGACTCTGCGAAGTGCTTTGCACACTGCCCCAGCAGGGCAAGCCCAGAACCGAGTCAGCAGGAGGAAACAAAAATTGTTCGCTAAGCAAAGAGAAGAGTCAACATCAATGACATTGCTAAAAATTAGCTCCCATAAACAGAGGAAATGGTCTAGAATGACAACAACAAAAACACCCGATACAACACACAAATGCATATAATCCCAGGATTTCAGTTTTAAATTCTTCTAGATAATGTCTACTACAATACCTACTTTGTCTGTCAGAATTCACAGCTTGGGGAGGTCCAAAAGACCTACAATTCAAAATTGACTTTAGTTTTCTTATTACAGCATGAGATGATCTGGCATCTCAGCTGTTCAAAGAGAAGCTTTGTTTTCTACAGCTGCATCCTATGTTTATTTTGTATTTTGTTCTGCATGAATACCATCCAAAAAATATCTGCAGCAAAATTTCCCTGTATCTTAGGTAGTTAAACTTTCGAAGTATTTAAACACATCAGGAAGGAATAAATCATCACTCCTCAGAACCACTGCATTTTAGCACTTACAACATAAATCATGAAATTTTTTGTGTTCAAATAATGGATGAATGTTAGATGAATTTACCTGCAATTGTTGACCAACTGTATCAAGCCCACAGAGTGGAATTTCTACAGAAAACAAAACACATGACTTGCTTTCTGCTACCATAGAGATATAATGATTAATATCTTTTTACAAAATTTTAGGGTGGTCTCCAAACAAACTTCCTACGAAAAGGAAAGTATTGATTTTCTAAAACCCTTGGCTATATCTAATGTTTATAAGAATACAAGGCAGGAAATGTTCTATGGTATATTTTACCTATTCAGTGTCTACATTAAACGTACATATGGCCAAATGGATTCCACCTAAACAGTAAATGAATAAGACAAAGTTATTTCAAATTAGTATATGCTACAGAAAAACTAAGCTAAAGTAACAAGCAAGCCAAGATTTCAGTCAGTCAGTAATATGTAAGAATATGCACACTGACATGCCTTTGATTAAGTAACTTCAGCACATTTAGCTGCAGTTCTGAACAGAGTCAAACAAAACCTTGCAGTTTTTCAGCAATTTAATCTATTCCAGAGAGTGCATGAGTGTAATGTGGCAGTTGCTATAGAAACCACATTTTTCCTTGGAACTCGGAGTAGATACATGTGTAAGTTATTTCTCCACCTCACTAAGTTACTGTTGTGCTATGATTCTAAGCAGTAATTCTAACCCAGAAACCTAACCTATTCTGTAGTTATTTGAAATATGTTTAACATTTTCCAAAATATCTCTTTCTGAATGCTTAATTCTACCCTATGCTGTTCTGACTTTGCACCCTTTCATAAATCCATTAGATGACAAGTCAGAAAGGAAAAAAGTTGAACAATTGCAAAAAAAGTGGCAAATGCATCAATTTATGATTTATAAATTATATCTAAATTATAATTTTCAGGTATAATATATAAAAACATGTCAACACTTATTCTTAATTTTTCTTCTTAGGATGTTCTTTGAATTATACCTTGGTGACAATGGATCCCAAAGGATTTGAAATTGTCTGTTAAAAAAATCATTACTTATTTATGGTCACTACAAAGCGTTTTTATTTCATGTCACATTTTCACTTAATTCACTCTTAATCGAAATAGTCCAGAATCAAAACCATGTTGGCAATTTACAGCCTTGTAAATGCATTAGCAGACCCTGCTGGTTTGATGCCTGCCTTTCTCATATAAAAGCTGCAAGTATCATTCTACTTGCACTTAGTAGCGAAAGACTAAATCTGCTAAATTTGCTAGAGGTGAAAAGGTACGGTAGCACAGGAGCAAGAAAAAGTCTATTTTTATGATAGTCAATACATCAGCATATTAATGAGCAAAAATGTAGGGAACTATGCACTAAAAACTGTGTTGAAAAAGAATGAACAATCTGAATACATGGTGTCAGGGATTTCAGGGGTGCTGAGTGTCCGCAGCTTCAAGTGAAAAGAACGAGCATTGACGTCAGTGGAATTATACCAGCTTCCAGCAGCTGTGAATTTGGCCTCAAAGTGACCTAATACATCTTTTCCATCTTTAATTTCTATTTGACAGCTCCAACACAACCAATATATTTGCTCCTCTTTACAATTATACTAAGAAAATAAGCTATGTGGAATAGATCATTCAATGCACTGAGGCAATTTCCTATGTATGAATTGTTAAAAAAATTGTGTGATTTTCTTGATAATCACTATTCAAATTCCTCCATGAATAATTTTCTATTAAAAATTCCCATAAAATCCTCCCGAGCAAATAAGGAAATTTAAAATTCAGATAGTGTATAATCATTTTGATTGGGCACAGACTCAACTGTTTATAACTTATCTCTGAGTGAGTTAATACAGATCTTCAACTACAATTTTTAGTCCCTATATTTTCAATTATAAATTCATCATTTGCCTTTTGCAAAGGGTCTCTTCATTTTAAGCTTCTCAGATGGTACTAGCTTTGCCTGCTAGACTTGTAGTAGCAGGGAACAAGAAGCTGAGGCTTAAAATCTGAGTACTATGCCCAAACAGGAGTCAGTGGAACTGTTGATGCATCTTTAGGGAGGCTTGGTAACAAACTCTCAATGTTGCAAGGAGTTTTATGGGCTTCATTTCCAAAAGCTGGCCATGACTTCCATGATATTAGATGTACCTTTCATGTTGGCTATGACTGTTTATTACAAAGCACTGACTCTGACACAAGCAATGCTCACTTTTATATAATAAAAGCCAGGAGCCATCAGGGAGTGGGAAATGGGTCTTGGTGTTCTCCTCAGTTTCAGATTATCCTTATCACTGGTTGACTGCTTCAAGGAGAGAAATGGGCATTTTACCACTCCTGTTTAAAGCAAACTGGTCCACAGGAAATAATTTGAGATGTACTGGTAAGCAGAAAGAGCAAAAATGTCATTCTTGCATTTAAAAGTCTCTAATTTTTGGTTTTACCCCCTGCAAAAATGATGGTGTTGGCAATGTTGAAAATAATTATCTATTTCACAGATTTATGGCAAGGACTAGTTAATTAATGTTTATGCAGTATCTCAGAGATAGCAAGTAGTGTTGGTAGGATACATGATTAAGTTTGGAGCCAACATAAAGCCTCAGGAAGTTTTTCTGCTTTTGGAAAATGACGGTGTACTGATCTTGTGCAATGTGACAAAACACTGTTAGTTCCCAATAAGTGATGGATAAGACAGATGTCTTTTCCTGCGAGGAAGGCTGGTTGTGCACCCTTCCCCTGGTTACCATTCTGAATTAAATTGCATTTTTTAATCTACTCATATGTGCAGCGCAAAGGGCAGATATTTCTTATGTTTCTCAACCATAGCAAACCACCTGTCATCTTTTTCTATTTGATTTACTACATAACAGCTTCTAACTGCACCAGACCTTGTGACAATTTCCTTAAAGCAAATTTGCTATTTCTTATCTAATCCAAATAGCAGTAATTGTTTACTATACCTCTCCTATCATACTTAAAATATGAAGCCACTATTGTCAACAGCATTTTGATTTCCATGTAGACAGCACTGTTTCTTGGTTTAAATTTTCATTCAGTGAGCTGCCTGTTTCTATTACTCAGTTAAACTTCAGATTCCCTTTTGCTACTCTTTCTCTCATTTAGGTTTTTTTTTTCCCCTATTCTTCCTCAGCTTCTTTCTCCTACTCCCAGTATACATGTATCTATTCAAGATTAAGAACCAACATAACAGTAAAAAAATATAATCTTTGTTTCTTGCAAAGAATTCTGGGATACTGACAGATGAGTTAAACTTGAGTTGTCAGACCATTTGTTTTCAGCTCGAAGCCAGGTCAATTCCTCCCTTAACTTAAAACAGTATTTCTATAACTCAGGTCACTGTGGCAAATCATAAGGAAATAACCAAGAAAGTACAACCAACAACCTAACACAGCTTAAGTGCTCGTAAATGGATGACTTCTATGTCCTTACTAAATTAAATTTAAGTGTAATGATTTATAGTAGTACCATGTGACAACAGTCAGTACATTAGATGTTACATTATCCATTAAGCTCAAAAGATTTTATTTATATTGCTTTGTTTTTTAGAAGCATGTGATGACCTCCAGCAGTAAATAAGTATTATGTCACCATAATGGATTCCACATGTAAATTGCAACTCCATCTGTAATACAGCTTTCCCCAGTGTGCCCAGTTTTAATCAAATAAATATTCTTACTAAAGCAAGTAGGTGGTTGTTCCTATTAATCTTGAAGACGGATTAAAGATTCAGATTCCTTGAATGTTAATCTTTTTTCTACATTCTGCTAATATTTTCTGAAGTGTTCAGAGCTCACATGCCTTAAAGTATTTAGGCCCCCACATGAAACCAAGGGGCTTGTATGATGCAAGCTTATGGGATTTAGGATTTATCCCATTTCAAAAGTGACCCAGGCACATACATCAGATTCATAGGCCTTTGGTAGAAAGATTTTTGATTCTGTCATTCATAGAAAACCAAACCATATCAATTTCTAAATATTTAAAAGCAACTGTGATGGAGATGTAGAGCTCCAACTTGGAAATGAAGAAGCTGTCAAATGGATAATTTCATATTTTAGCAGAAAGAAGAAGAAAGATTAAGAACAAAAGGAAAACGAAGGCGGGACTGATAATAATATACATAATAACAGCATTGGTGTTGATAATATTTTACACTAAGAGGACATTTTCATCAAACTATTTGTTGTCTGCTACTGTATTTTTCCCAGTTTGCAAGCATAGGCACTGTAGACTTAATAAAGATGGATCTGTTCCAGGGTCCAGTGCAAGTCAAAGATTAAATGCCATTAAATTTTCTCTCTCTTTCATCAGAATGAATACAATGTGCTAGCAGCCCATCACAAAAGCTATTGTACTCAGCCATACATGTTATAGGGAGGCTATAAACTGTTACCACCAGCCTGGGAGTGTAACACTGAATTACCCTAACTTCCTTGGTTTAACTTTTTCAGCTTTTTATGAACAGAGAGTGAGTTTTTTGTGTTGTTTTTTTTTCCTTCCAAATAGCAGGGTGAGCATTGGGAGGTTTTAATTTCTGTTTTGCTTTATAAAATCTTGTATGTTACAACATCAGCACCTAGTAAGTGAAACAAGAGGACTGTGGGTATGATGATGCTTTTACAGAAGTTCTACTTTAGTTAGGGTGATATATTTAGTCAATCTGAATGCAAATGTATTAATTGCCTCACAACTGAAATCACGTCCTATGGGATCAAGCTGACTTATGGGGGACCCATGAGCACAACCTAACCATTTTGCTTTACTCGAGGGTTACAGTGGTTTCAGTTGCCACCATACATAATACGCTTTGGCATTATCTATTTGTCACTTTTTGATCATTAAGAGTCTAATATGATTTGTATGATCTTTACACCATGAATCCAACACCAATGTTTAAGCCACCTTACAAGCACAGCAAAGAGTATTAAGAACAGCAAGTCTTATTCTGATGTAATTGCATCTGTTTCAAAATACCTCATAACTTTTATTTCAGTAGACTTAGTCCCAACATGACCTGGCTTAGATGATATCAGAATCCACCTTTAACATAAAAGTGGAAGGTTCTGATTTAATTTTTTCTGACTTTTTTTTTTCCCAGTATTGCCACAGAATGACAATCAGCATCTACGTAACTGTAGACAACTAAAAAAGTTATATTATTTTTTGAACTGACATAAGATTTACTTTCAGATTGACGTTTAGGGACTACATTGACCTAAACCCTATTATTGTGATAGCTTGTTAAATCTCCCTGGCTCATATTTTTCTCCTTTTCATTACCATAGGTTTTCTGATTTCTTATTCCAAGTTCTCATTTTATTTTTTATTCAGCAGGCTTCTGATTTACCTCTGTCACCTGCTAATAACTAAAACAAAGTTTCACAGATTGAAAAAAAAAAAAAGCAGCAAGGAAGGAAAATAAAGAGAATTGGCTGCTGTTCTCCCTAAATTCACCTGTGAGACTTTCAGTTTTGGAGGTATGAGAAAACCACCAAGTTAACCTTCCTTCTGGCAAGACATAAGCACTCCCACTCAACCAAATTCTGCTTGAATATAGATTAGTGCTACTGTGTTTTCTGAGGACAATGGTCCAATAAAATCATGCAACTGTATTTGCGTGATTTAGGTGATATTATGCAATGGCAAGGTATCATGCAGTAGCTCAGGGAAAAGCAATAACAAATTTAAACATAACAGCATCACCCAATAACAGTACAGAGCCACATTTACTTAATTAGTAAAACACTCCATGGCACTGGAAGACATCACATCTTTTGGTTACCTGACTGCCAGGGCTGCAACTACCAAAAAGTTTTGCTCTGTATTTCTATGTACAATGAAAGAAGGCTACCTCACACACTCTGAGACTAGCACTCTCTCTTTTATGTTAATTAATGATATGCCAGTCAATAATCCCAAAGTTCCTTCTGTATGTGAAAGGAAGACTAGGAAAAGTTTTACCATTTCACCTTGCTAGCTTATGCTGATAATTATTTAAATTTGGTCATAAGAATTCATATGCATACCAATGAAAAATACCACACAAAATTCCTTCAAACGAATTGGCAATATGAACAGAGAAGAAGTGAAGTTTCAAAGAGAAATTCATACCTGGCTGTGGTTTTCAAATCTTCCAAAATCAAGGAGGCAAGAGACAGATACGGAGGGTTAAATCCAAGTCCATTTTGAAGAACCATTTTATCATAAAACTGCTGAGAGAAAAAAAAAAAAAAAAACACAACAACAAAAGGATGAATCAGGGATAAAGAATACAGGAATATTTCTCTTTCAACTTTAATCCTACCAATTGCATACAAACATACAAAGCTTTGTAGACAGACATAAGATTAAATTTCCAATATAATTGCATTCCAGACTACTTCTTTCTTCTTTCTCAGGTATTCATCCCCTAATTAGGCCTAGGAAGATCATTAAACATGTTTTTATTCTATTACCATGTATGCAGCATCCAACTACATGTTATTAACCACAGACCCTGTCAGATCCATCCTACATTAAATGTGTAGCTGACTTAAATTCTGATCTACATATTTTTTATATTGCAAGTTATTTGGTGCAACTGTGTTTTGGAAAATCTCTGTGTCTATTCACTTCGTGAAAGATAAATCCAGATGCAATGTACAAATTCTCATTAGCTGTGCAATTAGTCTTAAAGTCCTTTTCCTGTGCTACAAACCAGTACAGCAAAAAACAATCTGCATGCACTTCTAAGAAACTCTGTTAAAACATACAAAAGCCATGAGAAATTACTATGATTGGAATATATTTTAAACTTAATTTTTTCATTGTCTCTTTTGCAATGAGTTTCCCTGGGAAAATGCAACATTTCTTTGTGCACAGACATGTAATAATGTAGCTCTAACACTAACTGGGATTTAACTCTTTGAAACAAAAAGATTGTCTTTTGTATGCTGGTTTCATAATTACGGTTGTCAAATCTGAGCTGCTGCCTGAGAAAGCAACAGCAGGGAGATGAGGGAAATACAGCATTTTTCAATCAAAAAGTCAGGTTCAATTTCATTTAGCACCATCTCCTTTCTCCTCACGTACTTTACATTACCAATTTACATCACGAGCAGCAGAGATTCAGACATATTTGTATCCTGTCTAAAAATTCTGGACATTCTTTTTTTTTTCTGTACAACTGCACATACATACAAACATGCATATAAGCAGAACAATCAAAACACTCAGAAATCAAGGTTATGTGTAAACAGACTTTAAATTCTAAAAAAAAATCTGTCATCAGAGTAGGATTCTGGAGCTTTTCATACTGCTGTACTTAAAATGGGACAGAACATTCACAGACTAGATAGTATATTGAATTTCCCATGAAACCATTGAAGTTAGAATATACGTATTTGTATTAACTTGAAATGTTTGTTGTGAATGCTAAAAATACACCGATTTCTTTATGTTTATATGTTTCCAACAATTAGTCGCATTATACCTATAGATACTACTTACAACCACTTGCAACAGCAGCCATTCGCTGTTGAGGGCACTGCATGTGTCTTCTAAGGTGCAGATCTGTAGAACTCAGTGCAGGGCCCTGCAGAAATACTTGGCTAGCACAGACACCAAACACAATACTACTGTGTTTATTACTGCACACATCTTAATCTTCTTTGCTTGCTGAGAAGCACTCATTAACCTTGATAGTGCCACACTAACACAGCTATATTGCTTTCAGAATCCTTGATAGTATACTCAAACCTAACTGTAAGTATGTCTGTGCAGTACTATGTTGTGCCATGCAAACATAGTCTGGAAGGACACCTCAAGTATTAATGGCATTGTTAATTTTGGACAGTTATATTCATTATATTGCAAGGCCAAACTTCACCTGCTTCAGTAGATGTCACTATTCTATATCCCTCTACTTTCCACTGGAATTAAATGATCTTACAAATTATCTCAAATATTTCTCTTGATGGCACATTGAGGAGCTTTGGCAACCATCACCTTTCTCAGATAACGTCCTTAAAATTCAAAATTATGCCTTTTTGACTGATGTAGAGTAAATAGGACCCTCTCCATGTGCAAGATAATCCCCCAAGTATTATAACTCCTCTCAAACACTTAATTATCACTTTAAAGACCTCTCAATATCAGGTGAATTCTGAAGTGTTCTGTTTGCAGAAAATTATTCATTTTAACTGTTTTATGAATTATTTGAACAATCCTTAATCTACAGCACTGCAATATCTCAGTTTCATATATCTAGTTTATCTCATAACCCTTTCCATCACAATTTCAAAAACTACCTAATAATACCTATACAGTGCTGTTCAGTGCATGTTTATCAGTCCATTTTGTTTCCTTTCGTAATTTTTTAACTATTGGCTGACTAGAACAAGTGTGACCAAGGAGAGAGGTATCAGAGTTTTCTCTTCCACCTACCTTCTATGAAAACATGCAGCAGGATAGAGGACAGTTTGTATTAATTTCCCCGCTTATGAAAAACTGTAATCTGAACCCACATTCATGAACATTTTGATCATCTAACAAGTATAGCCCCTCATACCTATTTGTTGGCACTCTTGTAGTGTGAACTCAGCTCCACAGAGGTGCTCACTCTCAAGACATAACTCCATAAAAGCCAGGCCTCCTTATTGCCACTGTTCATTGAACTACTTGTTCTTGTATGAAACTGTGTCACACAAATATACACCAAATGCTGATTTATGTTGAATATTCTTTACTAGAATGAATATACTATGCTATTCATAATATTGCGAGCAGAAGTATAAACCTAAAATTGTGGCATACTATTGTTACATATTGAGTGATCACAAAGAGAAATAGTTCAGAGTTTCCCAAACTGAATACATCTGATGAAAGATCTATGGTGAAGTGCCAATACAGACAAATTGCAGGCAGACAAGCAACATATTCACTTCTTCTTCTTGCTTTGTGGCTTCTAGGCAATATATGAATACAACACCACCAGTCAAGAGAGCAAAATCTGCTCATCACAGACTGTGACAACATAAGGCAGTCAAACATTTCAGCATCTGTTCTGTTTCTGTATGGCTGCTGAGGGTGATGTGTTAGGCTACATCTCCCCCTTGCTCACCAAAGTGAGTTAACAGAGTGGCATGTATGCAGGACAAGAGGGAAGTTACTCTGGATGCCATCTCTGCTGACATCTAAAAAACAGGTCACAAAGACCCAACTGAACAATTGCATTGACTTTCTGTTCAATTTAGAATCTATTAATCTTCTCACATAACTTATAATACCAGCTACTGTTGAGATATATGGGACAAACAAAAGAATTTCAGATTTAATAGCAACAGCTGCAGACAGTACAGGCACTCCCAGCCACAGCTGGGGATCCTCTCTTGGATTCCCAGTTGCTATTACTACACTCAGAAAGCTCCTGACTCTTGGTAGGTACTGACAAACCACAGAGAATTTTGCATGATTTTTGCTGATCTGCAGATCTGAAAGTTGAAAGAAAAATCTCAATCCTGCATAGTTTTCACTGATCTCATAAAAGCTATTGTCTCATTAAGCTGACTTGGGCTTTGAAGCCTCACAGGAAGAGTAGCAGGACATAGGAAACAGGGTGCCTTGAAAAGAATAGCATGACAGTGGGAAAAGCATGTCAGGTAGAGGATGCACTGTCAATGGATAATTACAACTTGTTCAGGCTGTCCCAAGGAACACTGTCTAAACGCTTCAGTATAGTATTAACTCGGGGAGAAACACTGTTGTACTGATTCTAATACCCTCTAGATAAAATGGTGTTCTACCTGATTTACAACACTTACAACACAAAGCTTACATTTCTGAACCTCTCTAAGGTTTTCCAAATAGTTTCTGATCTCAAGAGAAAGAAGGAGGAAAGTGTTTCTAGAAACACCAACTTCTTCAGTTCTTAGTTTCTTCCCTAATTTGGCAAGAGATTAGATGGGCTTCTGTTGTCATGGAAAGAAATGTGAATTGGAGTCCAAAAAAAATTGTTTTAAGCTGAAGAACCAGGTCCATAATTTACAGGAAAAAAAAAAAAACAATTTTAAATATGTTTAGTTTCTCTTTACAATAAGAAATATTTACTTTACTTTAGTAAATTATATTTGTGCAAGCCAAACATCATTACACGACTTTGAATAACTCAGAAAATTATTTTCATAGCACTGCCTGAATTAAGGCAGTAATATAATCAGGATTTGAAATATATCTTTCCTCTATTGATACATTTCTTTTATTCTGTTCTTGCTGAACTTTTTGGCCATTCTTTATTCAGGTCACGTCAAATAAAAGAGCAGAATGGACCAATGAGTAAAAGCACTCTAACAAGCTAAGACACTCCATCACTTTGTGATGAAATATTCAAACCCATTGCCCACTGGTACAAACTTATTCATGACTGATTTAAATGATACACTGAAAAATGTGCTTTAATCTTCCATATAATATGTCTTAAAAAATTAAAACTGAAATTACAGTTTAAAGAAAAAAGCTAGCAGACATTTCAGTCATCATTTACTTGACTGTATGTTTTCTGCCATTAAAGTGCCTGGTTTCATTAAAGAACTTAATACAGCTGCAAGTGTAATGCAGTTTATCATCTAGAGTCAATATTTTGTGAGCTACTGAATGTCTTGGTGGTAATGATGTCATTACCCTTCACATTAAAAAAATAAGTTCTTCCTAATTATTTTTCACCTGTGAAAAACTTGCCAACAAAACTGAAAAGAATATAAGTCCTTAACCCGTTCTCTGTCACTTTTAAGCATTTTTCTTTAAAGTTCAAATGAGAATACTTAGAATAGCTAATGATTCAAAATAATATACCTAACTTTGAATACCCTTCTGCCACTTAATTATTTTTTCTGTAATATATACTTCGCACACAGAATGACTTCTTTACCACAGATTTGATCAATGCCAATAAAAATATATGAGCTTAAAGAATTAGAGCACATGGACAACAGAACTGCGTACAGAACTGATTCTTCTTTTTTATCTATGGAATATTTCTATTTTAATGAGAATTTTGGACTCCTGTTTTTTAATCAATTCTTTTTCTCCTGAAATACAGTCAAAACAGAGAGAAGTTAACTGTGGAATTCACTATGACCCTGGCAGAACCTGGATAGATCTCGTTTGTCAATTTATCAGTGAGTATGTTAGTTTCGTCAAACTCCATTTCTCTTTTTATTTAATTGGATGATCAGAATAACTTTTTAAAAGCATTAATTTCTGGGGAAAACACAGGCAAACAATTAGCATTTACCTGCCTCCATTAGATCACTGGTATGTACATATGGTTCCTTCCTTGATGTAAATTAGGAGTTTTCTGCAAGAATTAATCAATTACAATCATTAACAACTATTCAAGCATGTAACTGACAGACAGAAATTTGCAAGTTATGAGTCCATCCCATGAGTTTCATCTGCTCATTGATTCATTAAAATTTCATGGAAAGGACAATAAAATTTTCCTATACTAAGATCCACAAAGCTCAATACTGTGTTTCTTAGAAAATTAGTCACAATCATTCATTTTTTATTTAGTAGTGTATTTTTTTCAAATACAAAAAGAGGAATTGCAGCACAACTAGGAAAAAACATTTCAGAAACAGATTAAAAGCAAGGGCGTTAAAACCAAAGCAATCCTGTAGGCTTACAGAGCTTTTCACTTTTACATTTGCCATCTAGTCCAGGGCAGCATTGACTGAAACCTGTTTACCAAGAACAATCACACTTACAATGTGAAATCAACTGGCAGTATCTTTCAGTTCTCTTTCCAATACTCAGGAATACTGCCACATAATTAGTATCCATGCTAGTAATGGATGGAAATAGAGAAATCAAGGTCTGAATAGGTAGGAGTCACACTTGACTGATTCCTAAAGATGATCTCCACAGACCCAAGTTAAAACAGGCTGAGTGAAAAGGTTGGTCTTCCAATTTTTTCAGGCAGCCTCACATTGACCCTTCTTCAGGTTTAAGTTACAAAACCTGATGAAAGGCTCTTGCGCAATAATATTTCTACCTATCATAGATAAAAAGGACATAATCAGAAAGTATATGGAGTTATTTGCCTTGGCAAAGCCATATTCTATTGGACTCCCTTGAAGACTGAAGTTGCTTAAAGCATGACTAGGGAAAAGCAGCACTACAACTTCGTATAAGTCTGTGGAATTTGGTTGTATGTTCTTTCTGGAGGACAATGACATGTACACATCTTGAGAAAGGCGTAACAATAACAATAACAATAGAAATACTCTAAGTGTGCCTTTCTGAAAAATCCATTGCAGATTCGAAACAAACGTTTTACTTTCTAATTTTATCTGACAGTGTTTTCTTTGTGTATTAAATGCTCAACTATACTTAAAACTCTGTTTTCAATTATGATGTGATTAACTTTATGCAATTGTGTAGCCCCATTGAGCTTCGTAGGATTACTCAAGCAGAGAAAAGTTTGCAGAATTACAGCTCAGACCTGTCGATAAGGGGTTTTTTCAGTGAAAAAACAGACTTTGTTTCACAGTTCATTCATTCATTGAGGAATATGTGGTTGCAAGTATTTTCATTTTTTAATTACAGTACATTATAAAATAGTAAAGATAATATTTCCCTGGAAACTGAGTGTTTATCTCCATTCTGTAATTTTACAAGGATAGAAATGTCACTGTCTCTACTACAAGAATGGCCCTTCTGAATTGGTTTCCATGAAAGTAATCATTGAACATTACTCTGAATCATAATAAACTGAAGTAAATCATCCATTAGAATGAATAAGCCCCAAAGTTTCTCAGAATATACCAAAGAAATACACACTGATTTTACAATTTCTGCAGAAACAAAAAGAGTTTCACTTTCACGAACTGCATTTGCCTTCTCATGGACAAAATGAGCACTTCCATTGAAAAAAAGCAATCTTGTGTGATCAATTTGAATTCAACCTTTTCTTTCTTTTAAAATTTGTGCCTTTTTTTTTAAACACAGTCTCCAGAGAAGTAAGCCAAATAATGATCTGATGAGGGACTATACTGTTTACAGTATTTTTTAATTTACTGATGCAACACAAATACGCACAGCAAAGAAAAAGTGGCTGTATCATAAATATGAGCAATAAGAGTAAGCTGAAACAAAAGGAAAGTTCCAGACTGCCTTCATTGCCTCAAACTAATTTGGGAGGCTAGGTAAATCTTCAGCTACATCATTTTCTCCAAATCCTTTTTTCAAATTGAAGTCATATCCTATTCTTTGTTCATGCAGCTAGGGCAACTTGATTTTGATATAGAAGCATGACAATTTCTTTGAGCTGAGCTATATCCCAAGATGCTAACAAGAATGCTTTTGTGTCCCTATGTTTTCTTTTTGATCTCCTACTTGCAGTTTTTCTGCTACTTGCATGAACTCCAACTGAATCAACCATCTTGGTATTGTTTAAATATGTTACAAATACTTCATTACAGCTGAAAATCACACTTACACCCATAAAGAGAATATATAGAAAAAGTGGGAAGAACTTGTCTTGCAGTTAAAACTCTAGACTGAAACTCATAAGATCTGTATTCATTCCTGGCTCTGACAAATATCTTTTGAGTGATTTAATCTTTCTGTGACTGAGGTCCCGAAGTGTAATACATCCTTTTATAGTTTTTGTCTAGACGGCAAAGTTACTTAAGTTCAGGTTTGCTCCTTACTTTCTATATGTACAAAAAATTGTAGGCCAAATTCTTGTCTGACCTTTCTAGATACCTCTGTAAGAAAAATAGTATTTTTGTTCTCAGAAACACATACGACAATCTTGTTCTCTTTCTCTTCCATGTGAACTGACATTGTGGGCACTGGATAAAATGTTTTCTCTGAAGTTAATGGTTAAGCTACTCTTGCCTTCAGCAGAGAGTATGATTTCACTGAACATGTTTGCAAAAGATCAATTAACTGGATTTTTTCTGTTTTGCTCTTCTCATCTTAATCTTCCCGCAGTAGCTGCAGCCCTATTATTTCTGCATCAGGAGAGTTTGGGCTCGCTCCTGCTTGCACTAAGCCAAGTCTCTCAAGTGGTCCAGTGGGAACAGAACAAATCCATTGTCTAATTCAAGCTATGAAATTAACGATGGATTGTTATTAAGAGCTACATGCACACACACAAGCAGGAAAAAGCCAACTCCTTTTTCAGACGGATTTAAAGAATTGCGCCTATCAAGGCTACCATAATGATTGACAATTCACTTCATTAATTAAAAAAAAAGTTGGAATTATTATACCCAAGCATCATCATTAAGTGATGGTGATCTTCAGACCGAGACAATATCATCTTATCTGGATACACCTCTAAAGTGATTAGGGCCTTTTTGGGTCATATAATCCAGACATTAGGCTCCTGAACTGACACTCAGCCAAATATTTTATTTTTAGAAAACCAGCCAGGTGATCGAGCATCCAGTTTACAATTTTCAGTTGTCAACCTAGTCACATGAAGTACATTTTAGTGAGTACATAGAGAAGAGTTCAGCTGTACAACAGCATTTGCTTAGCATTTCTGAAGACCAATGTATTCTAAACACCTCTGTAGAGGCTTTTAATTGGGAAAGTACATAGCACACCAGATATTGTACAGCTTTCTTACTTAAGCCGCTTCCAATATGTAGCTGTAATCTTTCCCTTGGCATTGTCAATGCACATGATATCAGAATCTGATCTTACATTTCAAACAAATAGTTTTCCATAACAAGAGAAAAATGAAGACAACATTCACTTCACAACTGGGTGTTGAATTCCAGTGTTTCATGACAGGCATAAAGTTTATGTTAACTCTAAGACTGACTTTCAAATTAGAGCCTGTAACTCTTTCACTAATATGTATCGAAACAAGACATATATGGGACTTGTTAGTGAATGCTGTTCTCAACAACACCCATTATAAGGAAATCTAATTATTTTTAACACAGCATGGAAGTTAATGGATATCTGTGTAAATTCTACACACGCTAGTGAAAGATTACAGGTAGATCTTGATGTACAGAGAAACAAATTCAGTTGCAGAAAGGTGCCATACCCATGTCTGACATTAAGCACAACAGTCAGAGAATTTGGACTGTTCCCGAGTCTTCTTTAGCCACACCAGTATACTGTGATGGAAAATATCCTTAGAGATCTGCTGAAGGGCATGAAACTTCAAGTCTACAGAAAAAAAAGCACCAGTACAGCTTATTTTCCACAGTTCCCAACTGATTGGAATCTCCATTAGAAAAGGTCAGGCTTAATTTGACACAGTTGCACTCAGGAAGCACTTGGTCCATCACAGTTCAGGTAAGATAAAGAAAAACAAATGTTGTTTAACTCACTCAGTAGGAAATCATTCCATTATACTATGCATACAAAATATGTACTCAAGGGCATGTGGTTTTATTGCATAGCTGCTGAATGTTAAGAGCACGTAATAAATAAATGTTGTTCATAAGTCATGAAAGAAGGAAGATATTTGAAAAATAAGACAGGCATTTTTGAGCTTATATGACAGAGGAAAATCTAGTAAAACTTAACAATAGGTATTATTACTGCAGCTGTCGTATCAGGATTTCAAATTTTTTAATATCCATTTTAAGTAGTTCAGAGCTATTTTGTGAAATCCCTGTTATATAATTAGCTTTAAAAATGACTCAAGTCAGCATTTTGTCTATAAGGCACAAACGGAAGATGGAAGTTTAAAATAATGCTGCCTATTCTTTACACAATTGAAAAGCTCTGCCAATATTATCTTTGTTATGGCAGCAGCTGCTTGCAAATGCCTTTAGAACTGATTTGGGTCTCTCTGTCATGTGCTAACGGAATCAGACATAGGCTTTAATAGTGTATGTTCGATGTATACTGTTCCTGGGTGATCCTACCAGAGCTGATAATTTCCTGGCAGCACACTGGGTGTGCAATTACAGCATCATCATATCTGCATGTATTTTCTTTCTTCATCTGGAGTTACTTTTTTTTAGCATCTCTCTTCTCCTTTAGACACCCCTGGTTGTTAGCTGCCTGGGTTTAGCCACAGAGGTTTGATATGTACACCCAGTTGTTGTCTTGCAGCTAATACAGAAAGAAAAGAAAAAAAAGGCCCAGAGAAACTGATTCCAAATAAAGGACTAAAAAGCAGTTCAAGTAAATATGTATCTTTTTGCAGTTTTAGGAATTTTGACAATTTCCTATGGAGAAAATGATTAAGATTAAGGAAAGACTGTCACCAAACACCTCTTGAATCAAGTCTCCATATTCTCCTGGGGATATACCCAAGATTCCTGTTCTTGAGCAGCAACTTCAGCGTCACACCATGCATCTTGCCCTGGCATCAGTATTGCCAGGCAGTTCCACAGGCTGTAACTCCCACTGTTGCAAAATCTGTGACTGACACGGGCATGAGGAGCCTGTGGCATAGGCACGTGGAACTGTCTGACCTATGTTACAGCAGCAGAACGAAGCGAGATAGGAACTGAGGGCTGTGATAAGGACTAACACACTGCACTTACAGTGACTTTCCATATGAAGCAATCTAACAGTCCTGCTTATTTTTCATATGTATTGCCACTAACTAAATTATGTTGTTCCACTTATTCCTTGCAAGTAGGAAACAATAAGGTAGACAAAGCAACACTGAAAAAGGCTCATAGGAACTGAGGTTTTAAATGTGTAGTAACTCTCAGAGCGTAGGTATGTCTATATAGGGTTTGAAAGAAATTGTTTCAAATTATATCAAATAAATGTGCTTTATTCACAGCCAGTTCTTTAAAAACCTTACCCATTTAAAAATAACATTTTTAACAAATAAAATCTATTGTCCAAAGAAAGTTAAGACAGGTAGAAAAATTCAGACTGGCAGAATGACAGCAAAGTGAAAACTGGGACAGGGGAATAAATCAGGTAGTCATTATTTTAAATAAATGCGTCTAGTTAAGGAAACTATTGAAGGTAAATTAGGAGTGAGACTGAATGTCTCCTGTCCATGTGGTCACCCCGTTAGCGCCAGCAGAAGTTTCATTCAGAAAGCGTTTCTGAATGGAGTCTTATTGTCATGGGAATAACAACAAAGAATTAATAGTATTCATACCACTAGTCCATCAAAACATAGTATTTTGCTGTCCAACATATTTAAAGCACTATGCTCCACTACAAGGAAAATTATTCTCCTGATTCAAAGAGCACAGCATTTTTCAAATATATATTTTCAGTTGCAACAACTGCAAAAAAAATCATACTATGGTAGTTGAAGTATAAAAGTACCAGCAGTTCTCTGGAAAAGTGATGACTCCACATGACAGCCCCACAGACTACACTGCAAAACTGATGACCTTGTGCAAGAGTTTAATGAAAACTCTTTTGCTTATAATCTAAAGATTGAGATTTAACATATTTTACCTGAATATAGTCTAGTGCAATAGATACAAATAGGATACATTCCTTGGAAATTAAATCAGACTTGTGGGCAAGATTATGAAAAGTGCTGAGAGGGAGTATGAAAAAAGCCAGATATAGACAAACAGTCACCTACCTCAGCTAAATCAACTGAAGTTAAATGTACAGTCTGCTTTAGTGATCTTGAAAAGAATATTGGGTACCTCTAAGCATCTAAATATCTTTGAAAACATATCCCTCTGTGCCTAACGTTATTAGGAATCACTGGACTTGAAGGGATAAAGGGACTCAGCCTCATCTGCAATATACAGCTGTGCATTTCAAGCAGAATGCATATAATTCATCAGTACAGTTGTCCAATCAAAGATCCCTTCACCGTCAACAGAGGAAGATAGACACCCATCATAAAATCTCCCATAAAGGATAAAGCACTCTCTGGCAATACCTTTCTCAGACGTGGTATAAATGGGCCTCTGGAAGACACTTAGAGGGAGTTTAAATGACTAGACACATAATTCATACCTACAGTCTAGGAACAGAATGAAGAATTCTCTGTACTGCAGATTTCAGAAAGTCTTTTTGACTTGAATCCCCAATGAACTGCAACATACCCGCATGTTGAATCACTGAGTGGAGGTATCAGGTCATGTAAAGGCACAAAGATGCAACCATGCTGCAATCTGCATGCTTATTTAGAGACTCCTTTTAACAAAGAGGCAATAAAGTGGTCTCTCCTCTCTCCTACTTGAGGACTGCACACTCAGCAAAGCTGGTCAGTGCAGTCTGTTATGGGAGAGCACAAGATTTGAGTCACTTAAGTTTGACACTGCAGTCATGAAATGAAAATAAAAATGAAGCTTGTTCATTTGACAAAGGGGAAAATTTCAGAGTTCACTGGGTGAAAGAGTTACCCAGGGAATTCTCTGAAATACTGATGGATGGGAGGAACACAAAATTTTGAGGCATGGCAGGCCAGGGGCAGCAGGGTTATAAGCAGAAGGAAATGAAGCAAATTTGTGATTTGGCTTTGAGAAAATGGCAGAGGTAATAAGGACATGACAACAATAAAAACCAGTATTTTTTCACACTGCTCTCTATGCTGTGAAGTCGGGCAACAATTCATTCTGAAGGCACAAAATGTAGGAGGGAGAGAAAGAACAGGCATACTCATTCTTGCCACACTTTCCATAAAATCTTATTTATTCACTAACTAACAAATAACGGAGACATCTTTTGCAGCCATTTGCTCTCATTGCATTAAGTTTTGTTCTGCTTTTAATTTGGAAATGTGACCAACTTGCAAGCAGAATAGTAAGCGAGTTCCCTGAAGTTCTCCACTTATTTTGTTATCAATTATTATCATTACAATAACTATATTGTATTTTGCTGCAAAATTACCTTTATGTGGCATGAGCAACATTTACAATATCAAGATAAACATTTGAATTTTAATGAATATTCCATTTTTAGTGCAAAAATAAGTTAAGTAAGCCTGAAATTTTCTGGCATTGAAAAAAAAGACATGTCTATGAACATTATTTCCATAGAAGCTTAGAAAGCTGCTCATTACATTTCACTACAGGTAAAGAAAAATTCATCCAACATTTGTTTTCAGTCATGTATAGCCTGGTTCAACCTCTTTTACACTCTGTAGTGTCCATTAAATTCAAGGGATAACTGAACAGAACTATATTATTCATCACTTACCTTTCAGATTTATTGAGACAGACCAGAAACAATGGAAGGAAAAGAATTCTAATGTAAGTTTCTTGAGTGTGTGGATTAGAACTTTTCATGTTCTCAGAGAAACCCAGCAAAACTTTTGATCTGAGAGACTGAGAATGTTAATGATCACAAAGAATGTCATAGAGGATTTGTTTATATTTTTAAAACTGTAATAAAAATTATTTATAAAGGAAACAAAATGCAGGCAAGAAATGAAAGGCATTCTTTGATAAATTAAAAATGTTTGCTTTCTGCTATAACGTAAGGAAGCTAGATGTAAGAGACGTATATTGTGTGTATGTTCAAAGGCTTAACAGCATGAAGTATAGAAGTATTTAAAATGGTAACAGCTCAGAAAATAGTGTAGGTCTTGAAATTAAATCATCCTCATAAATAAATCATCAAATAAAGGTAAAATGACAAATTGGTATTAGTCTAATACAGACTTAGCTGAAGTATTAATATCCTTTTTTTTTTTCCCTCAGAAGGAAACTTGCTATTAAAACTTGAGTTCAGATAAATGTCTTCAGGTCTAAGTATTTGTGGTGCAATTCTTCATTGCTTTTGGTCACCAGTAAGAATTCTAATGATGTCAAACAATCGTCAAGATGTCAAACTACAGAGCACACTGTATGATGTATCTTTAAAGTCTGCTCTACTGTTTCTGAAAGGAAAGTATAGGTTCCATAGCTCTCCTCTTACACACTAGGCTTTGCACCAATGTCCTTGGGAAAAGTTCCCCCTACTCCTTGATATGGGCCCACACTTAGTGGCTGCTGTACATTTCCTCCATTTCTGGAGGACCACAGGCCACCTCACAGTTGCGTGTAAAAGCCTGGTAGGCCTGTTACACATGAAGGAAAAGATGGCCCACTTTGTGTGACTGACTGAACCCAAAATTTTATGGGAATTTTCCTACAAAGGATAGATGAATCTGAGAATATAGGGCACAGTATTCAGGACAATATCTCCTCATAAAAAAAAGAAGTCATAAGAATAAGGAAAATCCCAGTTGCCTAGTTCTTATCAGAAGATAATTCTCCTCACAGTACTCTGCTGAAAGGAAATTTCACATCATTTGGTTTTGTCAGCATACTTCATACCAGCTATTGTTTTCCACGTAGCCTTTATTCGTAGAACGCCTGTGACCCTTTTTTTTCCCACTGTCAGGCTTCTAATTGTTTGCAGTGAAACCATCCTAATTAGATGGTGAGATTTGTAGGGCGTGGACCTTGTCTAATTGTTTGTTTTATAACACTATGAGTGCATAATACTTATACTAGTAATAAAACTAATTCTTGTCCTGTGCTTTTATTACGCTTGTTACAGAGAAACCGTTAGATATCATTTTTCAGCCTGCTTTCTAAACTAAACAAGGCTTCTATGATCAAGGCTATGTATATCTCCATGCATGTGTGTACTCTCAAAATTTCAGACCCAAGTTTAGTGACATTTACATTCCCACAAAATGGGAGTGAGCTCAGAGATAAAAAATACCTATAATGCTTCATGAAAATAGGTGTGTTGAAGGGATTATTTCCCTGAGAAAAAAAAGCTGCAGTACATACTCTATGCTTCTGAGATATTCTAAAACAACAGATAGGCACACCATTTACAGCTCAAATCTGTGGGAAGAACATCAATCAGAGCTCACATCTTTCATTTGCCAGAATCAAATATGTGTCACACACCTGTAGAAAAACAGCTTCACTAGTTGTGGTGCTCATATAGCTACTTAAGAACTTACAAGTGGATTTAGAGGGTCATGCCAAATGTCTACTTTGTCAAGCAACCCATTACTGGCTGTGATTAACAGTGGGCACTCAGTGAAAAGCAGAGCAGGGGAGATACATAGCGGTATTTCCCCAGAATACTGCCTCCAGCAATGTATGGATCAGGGACATCTGAGCCTGGCACTATGTCTGTGTGCTTAATAGCCCTACCCCCCTTACAAGGATCTGTTTAATTGCTTTTGGCACTCCTATAAACATCTGGCATCCATAACTTCCCATGGCGAAGGAGTCCCACAGCCTACCTACAGGCTTCACAAAGAAACATCTTTTGCTTGCCTTGTACTGCCACCTGTTAGTCTTACCATGATACTCCCTGGAGCTTATTTTTTAAAAAAGAACAGCTCTTCCCTGGTTATCCACAACTTACAACCTGCAATTCTAAAGACCTTGGTCATATTGTCTCTCAGTTGCTTTTTTTCCCAACTGCTTAGGGCAAAGATTTAGAACTGATTTAAAAGACATTGAAGTTTCACTGACTTCAGTGGCCTTTGGGTCATTTTCAAAAGAGGTAGATGGTACACAGTACACTAAGCATATGATTAATTACCCTCTGTGCTGAAAGCCATCCACTACCTCTTGAGATATTTTTAATATTCTATATTATATTTCTGGTAAAAAATATGGATATTTCTGTATTTTTATATCTTGAATTGATATCAGTATGTTAGATGTAACTCAGGTCTCAAATTTGAAAAGAATGATACAAACACTGCAATAAAACTATTTCTACCCAATTAAAATAAGCTTCTGATATTTACTACCTCAAGAACAGAACGGAAAAGAAAGAGTAAACACCTTTCACCTTTTCATCAGGGCATAAGGTGTAAAGGAAAAGAAAGCAGTATGATAAACAAAACGATGGGGATGGGGTGGCTTAGCACCATTTCCAGGCTAAGTTCCAAGTCATTTCTATAATCAAGTTCCAATCCAAGTACGTGTTTCCCTCATTTCCTTTGGATCTGACAAACTTCAGTATAGGAAAGTCAAGGGCTTATTTTTTCATTTTCACTTTGATGAAAGCATTCTTGCTTTTCATGCAGTTTTCAGATCAGATCAATTGTTTTATTTTTCTGAAATGCCCAAAACAGCATAGCTAGGAGGAAACTTATGCCAGAAAAGAATGAGCTGTTGCTTCTGTAGTTATTGCACAATGTCACTTGCTTTTTTCATGTGTTCTATTAGTTCTAGTAGATCCCCCACTCTCTAAAGCTTTGTTTCAGAAAGGAAAAACTGCAGTAATTATGGCAAAAGATGTCAGGATACACAGCACAACTATTCTTTTCATGACAATTCAAGGAGCATGGCATTATTTTGTCACATACCTCTTAAACATATGTGTTCTGCGGTTTGTCTTGCATCAAAAAACACTTCTTAATGCTATGGAAAAAAAACATTTAAAATATAGCATCAGTAGCTGTGAGTCAGTTAGTTTAGAAATAAATCTCCAGTATTCAATCCGAGTAGCACAAGTGAAAAAGCATCTTTTGAATGCCAAGGCCAAACATACAATACTCTATAGGCACGGTGCTTGCTATGCCCTTTACTGGCAGATTGATTTTCATGTTCTGACTAAACTAGCAGTTAGCAACATTACACTGCTGGTTGGATAGCAATGACAACCCAATTAGAAAACATAGTCAATGAATAGGTCAGACAGCTGGGGTCCAGATACTCTAAGCAAGACTAGGCCTTTCAGTTTGTAAAACTTTCTGTTAACCTTTCCCTCATCATAAGTGACCCACCATAAAAACATGTCAAAATTTTGTGCAGAAACTAAACTATAGAAAATAAATTATGACTTATCCAAATAAGCAAATAGCTTAAGAAAACTTGTTGAGGAATTGTTAGCCCAGAAAAGAAAAGAAATTAGTTAAAGGGGGATTCCTGATTTCCCCATAAATATGTGCACTGTACTGGTTGTTGGTTTTGGGGAAATGTTTTTGGGTAGTCTGGCTAATCAGACATATAACAATCCGATATATTTTGAAGGTTTAGAATCACCAAAACTAGTAAATGGTATGACTGTATTATTTAGCCCACTTAGCTTTCCATAGAAACACAGATCATTTTGAATTTTGGCTTGATCTCACTTAAAAATTTTTATATATGTTTATAATACACAAATAATTCCATACTGATCTGAAGTTATGCAACCTGAAAGCAGGCAGTAGAGATTTCTCAACATATGATATATACAAAGAAGATGACTGTATGGATCAGGAAAGAATTATAAATACCCATGTAGGACAATACATAAATTGCTATGCTTTTAAACTTAAAGGAGGCAGCTAGTTTTTTTCTATCAAACTGAGAGTTCAGTTCTGAAGGCACAGTATCAGCACTAAGGCTGTGAAATCTAGTATTCGCTATACATAAAACACATCTTCGGAGACAAAGTTCCCACCCCTTCCAAATCAACAACAAAGCCCCCTTGGACTTTACAAAGGGCCAAGACCTTTCCTGAAGGCTACTTATCATTTTTACTCAAGATAGATCTCTCTGTTATATACCAGTGCGGGCTTTATTGTCATAAATACAGCTTTTCAATATCACTGTTATTATCTTTATTAAAAATACCTTGGCTATGCCTTTTTGCAAAGTCCTCTTATATTCAGAAATGCCTCTTCTTACACCTTAAAACCTTCTATCACTGATGTTTCTTCTAGCATTATCTAATCTCACCTTTGTGTTTAATCTTGAACCTAGTTACATTTAATGCTATATACGAGCAAGAACAATTCTCAACATTTATTCTACCATATGTCCTCAGTTTCCAGCTCCCATGGTTGACTATTTCATTGTGGTCTTTGCTATGCTGCAGCCTTTATAAGAGATGGACTTATTTTCATCTACATTTCCATACCAACTTAATGGTTTCACGTAAATACAGAATTGTAACAATAGCAGCGTGTATTACCACTCATTAAGCTCCTTTCAAAATAGTGTCAGTGATTTTTGTTGCATAAGCAGCAATGTCAGGCTGCCATTACAAAATCTAGGAACATCATTAACTGAAACTGCACAAATGTATTGAAGACTCTGGTACGTGTGTGACACTGTTCTCTGAACTGCAGCGTAGGTACATCTGAAATCTGCTTGCTCACACTACAGAAACTGCTTATTAGAATCTGTATATAACACATCATCACCACAGGGAAAGCTAGTTTAAAATCATAAATGTCAAGACATAATTAACTTAAAGGTCATGTTTAATTACCATTGTTGAAACTGAAATATACTAATTACCATTACTATGTCACAAAATTTCTTAAAATTATGTGAAACACTTTGTTGGTGCCCATGTTTTTCCATAAATGACATCCTTTGTTCCATGGTAGAGATGTTTCAACGGGCATTTTTTTACTAACTTTGAAGCAGAGAGCGAACAAAACAGAAAACCGATGAACAAAGCACCACCACAAAGCTCAATAAAAACCTGTTCTCTGCATTATGGTATTATTAATTACTTTCTTGTAATTGGCACTTCAGATAATCATTTAGATAATGGCATTATTTGGAGAGTCTGGTGCATGGATGAAACAGATTTTACCTGTGTGGCTTTTAGGTTTAATGACAAAATAAATCAATAAGTGAAACAGACTGGTGAGAAAACAACTCAATAACTGAAAAATTTGCTCTACCTGTAGGCTTTTCCAAGGATTCTACTGGGAATAGTTATTGACTCACATAAGTATTGTAGTTCTCTCTTTCCCCCAAGGTACAGAAAGTTTGAATGCTGTGATTTCATTTTCTCTTCTGTTACCTAGTGTTTATTCTCCCCTCCCCACCATGGCCAGTATTTCCAGCTTACCTTTCCCTATACTTTTAGCAGAGTGATAGACATAATTTTTTCCCCAAAGGAGCCATCCCTAGCTACGTAGAATGCAGCAGATAAAAGGTTAAGCTATATAAAGTTGAATTCCCCACAACAGCATAGATTTTAGCTACTGTATAGCCCCTGTGCAAAAAATCAGAAGTCTAAAAGTAAATATAGCAGATGACTCTGGAGGAAAATATCACCAGCTGATGAAAACAGGCTACCAAATGTGCTGATAAAAGAGACATATTCATTAAGTTTCATTCATCCTGCACCTCAGGTGCTGGGTCTTAACAGCAGCCCTGGTACTGTGAAGGGTGCTGTTGCCCTCCAAAGTGTACAAATCACCTGAAATCAGTGCAGTCTTGTGCCACTGGAGGAAATATTTCTACTCCGTAAGTGGGCAGCTCCCTGTCCTCTTTCCCCCTCCTCTTTCACAAGACCAAGTATTGGACCTTCACACAGCAACAGAAAAGAGCTCAAAAGTCTGAATATACACATCAACTGAAAGACACAGTGAAGGATGGTCTCAGGTACACAACATGGGCGCAGCAGAAAAGTAGCTGACAGTTCAGAAACCCTTCACAATATACCAAAAAAAAGCCTCCACTCTGCTATAGCGAAAGGCAAAGTAAGGGAGTTTGTGCCACCCTGCATCTCAATAAAGGGGAAAGAATGACATTTAATTAAAGAGTTTCCTGCCTCCCAGGTACTGATGACATTGAAATCAGTGTGGACATAAGGCATTAAAGCTGGCATCACCCAAAAAAGTCTCTTATTTAAGATTTGCAGCTGACTGTTAAAGAAAAGTGAAAATTTATTAAAGGCTTCCATCTGGTAGAATGTATCATTAGTATTCAAACTGATAGCAGCAGTGATTTAAATTTAATAATCCGAGTGGAAATATGCATCAAAAAAGAATTCTTCTAAAATATGTCTAATAGCAATAACTGACTTCTTTATCGTAGTCTGCCTGTGAAAAATGCCAGATATCAAAGAGTAAGACATCAAATGTTAATTTCAGTGTGTTCTTTCAGTTGAAACTCATATTAAAATAATATACCCGGCGTGAATCAAGTAGCACAGACTGTACCTGTTTGTACCTTTCTCAAGCAAGATTTGAAACATCAGGACTCAGAAAAAGCTAGGAAATTTTCCTTAGCTGAAGAGAGGTTGTATTGACTGTAGGTGTCTAGGCACTGGCAGCGGGGACAGCCTCTGTGAGGAGAGGCCAGGGCTGCCCCGTGCATGACACAGATGGTTCCAGCCGTCTCCAATGGACACACCGCAGGGCATGGCTGAGCCCCTCAGCCATGGGTGTGGTACCTCTGGGAAAATCTATTTAAGAAAGGGCAAAACGCTCTCCAGGAGAGTGGAGCAAGTTAAAAAAAAAAAAAGCGTGAGAAAGAGCCCTGTGAGCACCAAGGCCGGAGAAGAAGGAGGAGAAGAGGTGTTCCAGGTGCTGGATCAGGGATTCCCCTGCAGCCCATGGAAGAGACCACGGTGGAGCAGGTATTTCCCTGTAGCCAGTGGAGAGGAACATGCCAGAGCAGACGTCCACACTGCAGCTCAGGTGGGGACCCAAGAACAGCTGGATATTCCCTGAAGAAACTGCAGCCTGCGAAGGGCTCATGCTGGAGCACATTCTCCTGACAGGAGCAGCAGTTCATGGGAAGGACCCACGCTGGAGTAAGGGAAAAGTGTGAGGCAGAAGGGACAGCAGAGGAGTACTATGGACTGACTGCAACCCCCATTCCCCATCTCCCTGCACATCTCGGCGGGTGGGGGAGGCAGACGAGTCAAGAGAAAAGGAGTGAAGCTGGGCCTCTGAAAAAGGGGTGGAGGCTTGAGGGGAAGGTGGTTAGGTTTTGCCTTTTTCACTCACTAATCAGTTCTATTTTAACTAGCAATAAATTATATCAATTTTTTCCCAAGTCAAGTTTGTTTTGCCTCTGATGATAATTGGTAAGTGATCTCCCTGTTCTTATCTCAACCAATAAGCTTTTCCATCCTAATTTCTCTCATGGCCTGTTGACAAGGGGGAGTGAGAGAGTGGCTGGGTGGGCACTTGGCAGCTGGACAAGGTCAACCCACCACAGAGGTGTTACCTAATCATATTCTTTTATGGGGAACACATCCTCTGAAGCAGTACTTGTGTGTCCTATGTGAGAACCATGCCGAGGAGGCTGCATGTAACATAGAAAGGCACGCCCTAACCTAAAGCACTCTTTTGATTTAATACCATTACAATACCAAGCTGTGTTCTGTCCTTTTTTTAATTAATTATATGAACTTACTGCTCTACTTTAGAGTTATCCAGGTGAGGATTCATGTGTTAGGTAACATCCACTTCTCATTCTCATATTATAGAACCTTCTTATATATCATTCTTTCATATCTCAGCTCTTACTTGACAACATGAGATTCAAGAACAGCTCACATGAAGCCAAGGTGTCAACACAATGCACCTGCAGAACAGTCTTTCTGTTAATTTTTACTAGTGATACCAAAGAACACTCCAAAAGTCACAGATAGAGTCATTGCTGTATGATCTGATAGGTAAACAAATGAACAAACAGTAAGGAACAATTTGTTCAAGAAAAAAATAAACATGAAAATTGAGGCTAAGTGCAAGCATCACAAATTGAAGAGGTTGGAGAAAAAAAAGTTGTATTCATTATAAGAATGACTATAAATTAACTACCCAGTGCACAATTTACGTCATGGGTGTTGCACAAACAATAATACCCATAAATAACATTTTTTTCTTAATTGCAGATTAATGGGCAGTTCAACTTTACAGGTTGGTAGCTTGTCGCTATGATCTGCTTTTTAAAAGTTGAACAAGAAAACAACATTAGAATGCTCCAAATATGCTGTTGATAAGAAGCCAGGTTAGGCTGTCTAAATTGGACCAGGTGCTTTAAATGTACCACAGCCTTCTTGCAGGAAGGAAGGCACTAGTTCTGCATTGGCAGTGTTATAACAAGTGATCGATCTCAAGACATTTACTCCTTTGTCACTCCTAGCTCAGCAAGGGTGAGCACAGCCAGAGTCTGAAGGAAGAAACCTTTCACCATCATCAGGCGGCTGTACAAAGCATCCTGGGCACATCTCATAGGGGCTGGGGGTAAGGGGTGCATGTGTGATGGTAGCTGAGGGCTGCCCAGCCCCTGCTCCTCCTCTCCCAGATACCTGTGAATCCTCAGCACTACAAAAAAAAAGAAAACATATTTGACTACTTTGTTTTTCCTGAGCCTTTTTTTTTCCCCAGCAATGAATATAGATTCACACTAACTACTGTGAAAACATGACGCAGGTTTACCAAAAAACAGGTTTTGGTTTTCATTTAAAATCTTTGAAAATATACGCTGAAAATTACAAGGAGCTCCTTCCTATCTTTTTCAAAACAAAACACTGTATTTTTCCATTCATATGAAATGACCATTTCAGAACATCTTGATTTTATTTTTTAAATTTCAGTTTAAAAAAGCTATTTTGATTTCCTCCCATAATGCTTTCTTCCAATTGATGCATTCTCAACTCATCAGAAGAAAAGTTTTAATTTTTATAATAAATGAGAGTGATTTGTTGTGTTCTTCACAAAAACTCAATAAACAGGAAAAAGTCTTTTTTTTGCTTAGCTATACGTCAAATTCAGAGAAAAAAATGTTAGCAATTCAGATTCTTCACTAGCCACCATTCTACAATAAAATATTGACAGTGCTCATACTATTCCACATACAAGTCTCAGCCTACAAATCACAAAGTTTCCACACACTCTTTGACCTCAAAAGCTCATTATCTTATACAAACTAGACATTGAAAGCCAAGGCATTGTTAAGGAGATAATGGATGATGTTACACTGGGAAGAGTAAGCGCTTAAAGAACACAGGACTGCCAAGAATACATGGGGAATGTGGCTATTCTAGCTAATAATACCAAATTCTTAAAGCTACTGAAAATGTTCTTCACAGTGACGGATCTCAGCTTTGCACAATTCAGAGCTTCTCGGCCAGAGCCCGCACCAGGGTGCCAGAAGACCCAACTTCACAGCCAGTGAAGACACATCCTAGTTGGCTCTGTAGGAGCCAGTTATGGTCTCAAAACATTGGGCTATATTTGAATTAGTAAGTTAATTTGTAAAAAAAAAAAAAAATATTATTTTATTAGCTGAAGCTCAAAACTACATGAATGAACCTATGCTGCTCCAACTAAACTGCACTTTGCAGAACTATAACTAGTTCAGTACTCTATGCATCTTGTTCCATGCGCAACTATGTATGTCTGTCTTTACAAAAATTCATTAAAAGAAAAAAAGTACGATGGTGGAAGTACAGAGTTCATAATAAGTAAGCCTATGGAGTTCAGTCCTGCTAACTGCCATGACTTCTTCACAAATCTTTGTCAGCCTTTCTTAAAATTTTATTGCATATTTCTACTTTTCCTTAAATCCCCAAAGCTGTTTGAATCAACAAGAATCTCATCTTTTCTTGAAAAGATATTGTTCATGATTAACCAGCACAACTGTGGTGGGGGGCGGATCATCCTTTAACAACTCAGAAATTAGAAGAGAAATAATAGAATCAAGCATGTATTATGTTAAAATAAAATCTCAAGATTTCCATGCCATAAGCATGATTACTAAATATGTGGCACCAACGATATCAAAGCAGAGAATTTTTCTTTTGTAAGATAAGAAGTGCAGAAATACTCATTTTATTTAAAACCAAAAAAGCAGGAGTCACGTAAAGAAAGACATTTCATAGAGCTGGGGCAGGTGAAGATACCCACAATTTTATAGTACCACCAAGTTAATAATAATGGGATACCCAATATGAGTGCATGCTTCTGCTGTATGCACATACGAATTGGATAAATAGTCTACTGGACAAATTAGGACTGGACATAATCTGTTTACCCTTCTTGACACTCAGCAACACTTGATGCAGTAACATAAGCATAAGCAATATATGTGCCATCTGAAGTTAACAGAATATGATAAAACTCTGTATTATTATTAAAATACCCAGTCTAAGGAATCTTACATTTCTGCACTTGAAAAGTTTGAAATATATGTGAGACTGTAAACAAACCAACTGAAAAACAACCCAGGAGCAAAAAATAACCTTCTTTAGTCTATTGGTTGCAGCTCAAATTTCAAAACAATGTGTATAGGAACACAGAGCCAGATTCGTCAGAACTTTATTGACTCATTAACGTAGCTCTGAATAAGTGAGATTTTGCACATAGATTTAGTTTGAATGATAATTGCTGGGATCAACAATGTGATACTTATTCAAACGTGGGACTACTGCCACTGAATAAATGAAGGAATCATCACTAGTTAATCTTTGTAGGACAGTGTGTTCCTGGTTGGACCACAAAGTATCAGCAATAATTTCTGTAATGACTGGAAAAAACCTCCATCATTTACAATCATTAGATTTTACCATTTTGCTGAGCCAGAAATATTGTAAAACTTTTGGAAGATTTTCTGAGCATATTATAGCTAAAAACAACAGCAGATAATGTAGAAGGACAGACTGCCCAAGTGCGTCAAAACATTTCCATATTGTAGCCAACAAAGTCAGTATTTTTAGAATAATTTGTGTTCTATAAATTCTTTCCATTCATTTTACTGTTTACCCTAGAATGAGAGAGACTATCTGAGGGTTCTGATACAAGAATTGGTCCTTTTGGTCTGGAAACAATAGTCACAATCTAAAAGAATTTTTAAAAACCTCTGCTCTGATATATTTTTTAAAATGCATATTAACTAGATTATAAAAAGTTGTGGGCTATTATGTCATTAATCTTAATTTTGGATGGAGCTCTGTTGTAGACAGCTCCAATTTGGAGTATCCAAGCCTCAAAAATAAAAAAAAAAAAGCAATCTGATTAAATAAGGATTTTCTGAAAAATAATTTTTACTACAGCTTGAACACTGACAAAAATTGGGAAAAAAACAGCAGAGCACTTGCACACCAGTTTTGAACGGTGGAAATTGTTTGGTCCAGGCTAGATTTTTCTGATGTGAGGCAGAGGTATCCTCACCAGAGAAGCCATCACCTCTGAGTGCTCTACCTGGGTAAGGAACTCTCCCCTGATTCAGGTTGGAGATGTGAGAGCTGTTTCCTGTCCCCCTCTGTCTGAGGTGATTCTCTCTCTCTTGTTGGCATGACTCCACTCTGTACAAAGTATTTATTGCTCATGAACTCTGGCTTGCCAGATCCCATGTGACTTTCTGTCCACTAAGCTATAGAAAGAGTCTTTCTTTCCCCTTTCCCCATAGCAAATGAAATGCTGTTGTAAAATATAAAGATTTTGGTTTAGACTCAATTCACAGTGAGAAACCATTTATTACCTAGACCCAAGAAAATTACTGTAAATCAATTATAAAATGTAAAATAATTTAATAAAAATTCTAAATTATCTACATTTTTTAAATCTCCAGTAGAATATTTGTCTTTAGATGGTCACTACTGACATTCCACTGAGATGAACAAAGAGGTTCAGCCATTCTTAGATGACTAGTCAACAAAAGTTATTTTCAGAATTGTAAACCTCAAACAAAATTTTAGTTTTTACACCTTTAAAATGACAAAAAGTTGAATGAGGTCAGTAGCTGGCCTCCAGGACACTGACTGCACACCTGAATGTGACCTAGGAGAGTTGATCACAAAGGTAAGGTACTTTCACTGGTAATTTCACCATTCATAATAAATACTTTATGTGACAGTAATTTTTAGGTAAACACAGAATGTTAAAACAACTTAAACCTATGAATGCTTTTACATTTCAAAGCAATGAGAAATACTTAAATTTGAACTCTAAAATAAATACAAATATACAGAGCAAGCAAAGAAGAAAAGAATGGATTTGGCTAAGTTATTCCAGAAAAAAAAAGACCATTTTCTGATTACAATCAGCCAAAAATTATGTGAAGAAGGAAAAGAGACAAAGAGCCAACCCTGATCATTGAAATAAAAAGCCATAAATAACTGGAAATTTCTTATTCTGAATATACTCAGGTTTTCTGAACAAGCTAGAGAAGATTTTACTAGGTCAAAATAACAAAATTGAACACCTAAGCATGATTTGTACCTTTGTGAAAGCATCCATCATGTCTAAATTAAAGACAGAATGATTTTGCAATTATAATTAAATGTGTCCTGCTCTTCATCATTGTTCAACATTTAAGCAATGTTTTTAACAGCTTCATTGTTTTCCCTGGATCATCCAGAGACACCCAGGTCAAACTGTTTATAAAAGTATTCCCACTAAATGTGTTGAAGGAAATAACTGGTTATGAAAAATATTGAATACATAAAAGTCAGTTTACCGTAGTTAAGACTACGTGCTAAATTTAAAACAACAGCATTTGCGTTACATATTAAATCTGGTTATAGCAAATTGAAAGAAAATACTTTACAAGCACTGCTAGTTTTTTGGTGTTTTTTTTTAACTAAGTACAAAGTCGTAATTTTATATTCCAGTAAATATAACTGATCAACCTAGCTACAAAAACACATTAGCATATATCTAATGCCCAAAATGTTACACGAGACATCATACAGACACTGATTAACGGTGATTACAATGGTGAGGAGAATGAACAAACAAGCTATTGAAAGGTGAAATTGTCAAAATGGCCTGTTCCTTCTTGCTGTTCCTCCACCAACCTCTTATTCAGTGCTGCCCTGCATAAAGAGTGACTTTGGCAACACCCACGCAGCCTCGCTGCTGTTAATAGAATTGCATATAAACTTGTGCAAGTTGGTTTGGGTATTAAGGTTATATTCTGGTTTTATTTTGCCCAATGCCATGTTACCTCAGTTCCCCATCTCCATTATCAATGGTACCATACACAAGGAAGAAAATCTAAGACTCCCTCTGTTCCCTTCATATACAATACATCTTTCTATTTTGCTGTCGTCAGATTTTGCCCATTTCTTATGTCTCTTGTGCCCAGCTAGGGTCATTTTACTTGTATTTGGGTTTTTGGTTCTGTATAATTAAGCTGAAATTTTAAGATCACAGAATGTTAGGGATTGGAAGGGACCTCGAAAAATCATCTAGTCCAATCCCCCTGCTGGAGCAGGATTACCTAGACCATATCACACAGGAACGCGCCCAGGCAGGTTTTGAATGTCTCCAGAGAAGGAGACTCTGCAACCTCTCTGGGCACCCTGTTCCAGATCCCAAAGAAGCTTTTTTTTTGTATGCATTTGGCTTAGTATGTGTGTGAATATATATGCACATATATGTGTATAGATATTCAGAATGTTCAAAAGAATTCAAAATTAAGTGAAACAAGTTTTTCCTGCTCTGACAACTAATTTTAGCCTCTAAATATTACTATTAATAAGTAATTATGTTGTATTTTCTCCTGTCATGAATGAGTGGAATGCACCTCACTCAAAAGAGAGAAGGAGCACTATGTTTTATTGAGGTAAAGATAATAATTTGACAGAGTTCAATAAATTCGATGGAATTTAACAAAATTTAACAGTGGTTTACCATGGTTCAATAAGTTCGATGGCAAGATTCACCTTATTAACTACTGCATGGAATAAACCTACAAAGGAAAATTGAGTTAGACTCAAGTTAGAATGATTCACACAGAGACCAGGAGCACAGAAGGATAAGGAAGACCGTCCCATTGAGTCACGAGGTTCAGAGTGGACCCCCTTGCTCTCTACACTCCTGTTGGAGCTTAGGTGCAGCTAGGTCCAATCTTAGTCTCAGACTTGGACAATGGTTTATGTCTAATGGAATTATCTATACAAAGTTTATAATAATAAGTATTTAATAGCTCCATGGATTAGTAATGTTTCATTAGTATTAATTCTTCATGCTGAATTATAGAGGTTTAATGCTGCATTTAAAGATATATGGCAATGCATACTGCACTTTCAAGATTAGATCTGTTTCTTTGCTTTTGTTTTTGCTGGTTTTTACTTTTTCTTGTGTAGAACAAATGCATTGACTGCGCTTAAGCACAATACATTGAACTGATATCTTGCCAGGTACTGTGTTAAAAGTGAAGCACAGGAAATGAGTCTGCAGAGCAATAATGCATGAAATGTCTTTTAAATATATTTATTCATTACTACTAATAAAAATACTTGTCTTTAGATGATTCTTTCATTTGTTCCAGATGCTAATATTTCTAACTGTCCCAACCATAAGCATCTCCTGTTGAAAATTATGTTCTTGTTTTTATTTAGAGAAAATTATTTCAGAATATGAAATTGTGTCATTCTATTTAGATAGTTACATGTAATCTCTAATATAATAAACTGCAACATTCCTACGCCATTTTTTTCCAGCCTAATGTTTGGCAATCATTGATACTAATGAAGTAGACCTTCCAATCACACAGCATGTATTATTACTATTTCACAGATGAGAGAATTGAGGTAAAGAGAAACAAAGAAAGAAAAACAGCTCCAGGGTCTCCTTCCCCTACAAAAAGATTCCAGATTTGTGACATACAGGCCTGAAATAAGATCACAGCTACACTATTTTTCTGTAGACTCCAAATAATTTGTAGATCTTTGTCATCACAGGGTCAAGCGTACTGTAAGGAAAATATGTCCATTGCACTGGATATTCACAGATAAGTAACACACAATTGAGATTTCACTTGAGAACTATTTGAAATTTTCAGTGGTGAAAACACAATCCCTATTAAGTGTTTAACTTCAGCCTCACAATAAACTGGACCTTGAGATAAGAACATGTGAGAAAAAGAAGAAAGAAAGAAAAGTCATGAAAGCCAGCAACTAATAGACTCTACACTGTAGTAGTGCCTAGATGGCTTTGTGGTGGAGTTCATTGATTTAGACTCTCCATACATGTTAGCATTGCCCAAAAGCTTGAAGTTCAAAAAGATGGGGAATTAGTAACTACAAATTAGATGTGAACCACTTAAGGATGCTCTTACAGCCTGATTCAATGGTTGGAGACACTGCACAGTGAAACACACACATGCCTTGCCAACAAAGCCAGCCCACGGGTGCCTGTAGCCTTGTGACTTGTCCCTGCCCTGTAGACCACAGCTCATGTCTCATATACTTGTACTGTTGTTCCTGTCACAGGAGCAAGGCTGAAAATTAGCTCAGCAAGTTAAAAGAATAAATATTCTGGGAAAGTCACAGGGAGGGAAGTATACCTGAACTCCAAGAGTGCCAAGGAGCTGATGACAATTTTCAAAGTTCCTGGCGGAGGCATAGGAACACTTGTAAATAACTGTGGTAGCAAAAAGTGCCACACACAGGTCTACTGGCTGCCAGAGTGCCCAAAAGGTTTCTCAGCCCTTTCTTAGAATGGCCTCAACGCTCTGCCAGATGAGAACCTGCTGGCATAAGGTCCTGCCATCCTAGATACTTTTAGGGCAATTTTTGACTTCACATTTTCATTAGTGTTCATTTCCCTTGCCTTCTCTGGGAGCTGAAGCCAATATTAACAGGGATTTTTTTAGTTGTTTTTCTTCACTTTTGTAAACTATTTTAATCATCCTTTCATCCAATAACTGCAAATATTTGTTTTATTTCTCATCTTTATCTGCTTCCAAATTGCCATAATTACCACATACATCTCTGTTCTCTGAACACCATAGCTGAAAGCAAAATAATTGTGTCACAAGTTGGCTAACTTCAGAGAAATCACAGGTATCATATGATTATATATACAAAGTTGCAACATCACTTCACATTTACTACACAGAAATAAATTTAAAGCTACCATTGCCTTTCAACACTTTGTGATTCTTTCCCGGTTGCCTCAAGGATTAATGGCACTGAGTTCTCAAAACATCTGAGTGTCTCCCTTTGAAGAGTTTTGCAAATTGCTATTTGTATGCAAACTGGAACATTAGTCTTTACTCTCCTAATTTTATTGGTACAACATCATGCAGATGGCTGCTAATAGTAGCTTGATTTCTAGATTAAGGTCAACAGACTCAAACTGCACAGTGTTATTTGTTTCATCTAAAAAGATCAAAACCACAGAACAATGATAAAAATCACAGAGTTCAAATCAAAGGAGAGACTGGTTCCTCGTCTTCCTAAGGGTCCATAAGCTCAGCTAAACATCAGTCTGTAACAGGAGTTGGATTAATTTTGTCTGCTTGGTCAGGCAATTTCTGAACAGCTGGCAAACTGAAATGATTTGCCATTTATATACAAATACCATTGACAGATCCTGGGATCTTGCTGAAAGATAGGCTTCCAAGTGGCATTGTCAAAACTGATGGAACAGTTTCTAGGGCTGGGAAACAAATATTGGCATTTTCTGGAATCAGTCAGTATTTCAAGTATTTTTCAAGGGACTTATAAGATACTTTTTCACTTTTGTCCCTCATGCCAGTAATGGTTCCTATGAAAATATCTCTATAGCCACAAATCTCCTTCCAAGTGTGTAAATAAAATTGGTAGGAGATGCCTATGGAAAAAAATATTTTTACAGACTCTAAAAAGCAAACTGTGGCAAAAAAATTCTCTGAGTATTAACTTGAAGATTTAATAAAGAAATTAAAATATATAGGCTTTAAGAATTTTTTCTGATGTAAAGTTATCCGTTGACTTCAATGAGCATGCTACAATTTACACGAATAACAAGGACAAAATCAGGTTTTATGCCTGATTGTCTGATTTGATAAGAGGAGTTGAGACAACTAGAACATTGGTTCAAAAAGGTTTGGCTCAGAAAGTCTCTAACTTCAACATCTTTATTTCAAATGCCCATGAAAAGGGAAAGAATGGAAATGAACCATCATTGTTTTCACCTATCTGTACCACAAGAGTCTCTCCTAAAGAAAAATTAAACAGTACAAAATACAACTCGGTATGCTTCTGCAGGTCCTCAATTAATACAAAACTATACCTCCCTTCATCTCACAGAATCTATTCAAGTTAAAAAGGGCACACAGTAAAGAGCCCCTATTGTTCTGCCAGACAGGGCATGTTACAACATACTCACACCACACACACAAAATCTACTTCAATTCAGGAGATGAGAATTCCCGAACAGAATGTAATTAATGTTACATGCCAAACCAATTAGTGAAATGTCATTGGAGGCACAGCCATTGCATCTACAGCTCCAAACTTCTGGGCCAAGATCCGGAAATTACACCACTTGAAAGCCCTTAACAGGAAATAATGAGCATTTTTATGGCACCAGAGCCATAATTCATATCAGTCATTTAATGTGTGAACATAATTAAGCAGTCAAAATACTTTGGTGTAACGGCTGGTTTCTAAGCTCTTCTCTCCCACTCTAAACCATACAAAAAGGAGTTGAAGAAGTCATCAAAGGGATTAAAGCATCATAAGGAGCTCCTAGCCGTCAGGATACTAGGGAGATCCTCAGTCAGGCATTCAGGAGTGTGATGTGAGGAGGCTGATATTATGCAAAGCTAATTGTCATCTCATTGAAGAGAACAGAGTTAGAATTGAGTTAGAAAATACAGCAAAAGGAGTTTATTTTTCAAAGGCCAAAAAAGAAAAAAAAAGTCTAAAGAGTTTCCTTAACAAGAATTAAAACAGTTACCATTTTTTTATTTGTGTGGAAGGCACTGGACTTAGACAATCTCTACAATATGCCTATAATTGTATTCTGAAGACCATTTCCATTCTTATGGCTTTGTAATAGAACCATGGGGAGACACTGGATGAAATTAAAGGAAAGTAAATTTTATATATATAAAGGAGAATAGATTTTATGCACCATATAATTACCATAACTGCCTCAGTCCTATAAGATATTACTAAAGAAATAGCTTGGTAAGATTAAATAAATTACAAAGGTCACCGCACCTCATGTTTATAGTACAAATTAATAACAAGCTGAAATAAGAAGGAAATTACTCTTCCTCTGCCACTTTGTATACGAACTAAAAATAATACTCAGGATTGTGCATAGCTGTGTATGAGATGTGACTTACCATCACGGAAGCACATGAAATATACAGACTACTCTAAGAGGAAACACCAGGGAAAATTACTCATGCTACTTATTTCGGAGCAGAAGTCCCTGCATTCCTAAACCAGAACACAGAATCCAGCTCTGTAACTTAGGATGTCTTTAGTGCCTGGGCAGTGCCCAGACTGCACTCATTCTGCTGGAGCTGTAAGGATTGAGCCATTCAAGAAAAGTACAATTTCCATACTAAGTCTGCTTGGAGAAAAAAAACACATAAGATCCAATACTATTTACATATTAATACCATAAAACATGATGGTATCAACATTTTCTTCATGCTTCTAGCTCATGCAGTTTACCTTAATGGGTACAGTTATACTGTTTTCCAGAGTGTAGGCCTAAAAGCATTGTACTCTATGACTCACAGTCTGTGTTTCTATAAGGTCACAGAATGAATTCTGTAGCTCCATTTATAAGCCTGAAGGTGCTAACATTTAGCCCTTTTGGGAAGGAGTCTGCTTGCATTGATTGTCCAGTGCCAATCACAATGCATATCCCCATTTGTAGTAAAGAAACTAGTCAGATGTAGCTGTACCTTTGCCTTTCCTGGTCACATTGAAGGTATAGCAAGGCCTATAGGTACTGTACTGAGGCATCTCAAAGCTCAGTGTTTGTCCCTAAACATACTTCAAATCTGGCTTTAGCAAGGTCATGCTTGATCTGAACTTTAAAATACAGCGTAGATATATGTTATATGCAAAGTGGTTTTCCACAATGGCATCTTCATTTCAGCAAGGAAAATGAGGTTTGACTATTAAAAAAACAACTGCATAAGTAGCCACCTCAGCATAGAACTCTTGTCATAGTATGCATGGACATGAAAAGTGGCTAATCCTATGAAGTATGCTACAGTTGGTATGAAGATATTGAAAGAAGACTGTCAGCAGCCAACAGTCAGGTGGTTCTTGTCTCAGCTGTTTCCCTTGAGCTAAAATTAAGATTATAACTGTGAAGAAGGCCACCACAGTAAGAATGGAACTACAGGGAAGCTGCATTCAATTGTGCTCTGAGTTTGACCTCTCTACATCTTTCCTTGAATCTCACTAACAGAAAATCTGACAGGTCTCAATATCTTCTGGAGCACAGAGTTCTCACTGCACTCCCTCATGAAAGAGAAGCCCCATATCCCTCTGTCTTCCAACACATACAAGTTCATTACAACAAATTACTAATGTTTCCTCTGTTTTCTGAACAGGCTGAAAAGCAAGGTAACCATCAGCCAGTTGGAAAAACATCAATGAAAAAAAAAAACAATGAAAAAGTGTGATAAGTCATTCTCATGTCAAAGACTGAAGAGGAGAGAAAATGTGATAAATTAATCTATTCTAATAAGGAGAGATTGTAATAAGAATAGAGACTCATTCAATTAATCCACTCTTAATATAATCCTATAAGAATGATATGGACCTCCCTGGATACCATATCTCAAGATATGACAATTCTTTTTTCCTTAGCCAGCAGTTCCTGACTATAGAAGTGTAATTAGGCAAAACTGTCTAATAAAGTGGTATTTAAGAAATAATCAAAACATAACACAGAAAGGACTGATCTAAAAATGTAGCAGATTAGTTTATAGGACCTTCTTAAAGAGCCAGGTCCTGTGTACGGTAAGCAAACTGACACACATCTTGATTCAGATTATAATGGAGATGAAATACACCCACTGAAAATATTCTGGTTAAAAAAGAAAGAAGTGTATTCAGGTTAGTGGGTTCCTCTATATACAAAAATAATGTAAAAAAATATGTAGGAAAGATATTAGAGGATATAGGAGAAACTGTTTTTCATGCTCATTATATATGACCCAGGGCCAATGACTAAGAGTCGTAAGACTTTTCCACTGACTTTTATTATCAATTAGTTTCCCATCAAGCAATGTGTTAAAAATAAAATGCCTGAATCACCAAAAAATGGTAAAATGCCATGATCTAGCTGGTTGGCTGCACCAGAAGTCTTCAAGATCTGGCCATATACTAGCAAGTTTTATTATGCCTGCACCAGTCGTTCCTGCACATGTCCACAGTTCACATGTCCTATATCCAGCAATTCACTTGAAATAAACAAGAAAAAAATCTTCTTCTCTGCTCCTTGATGCTTAGATACACCATAACACACACCCTCAGTCCTACAGTACCAAATCTCCTGCCAGTTTAGGGAAAAAAAATAAACAGACTGTAATGGGATCTTGATATATGCTCCTGAAGAGCAAACCAAATCCTATCAGCCCATGAGACATAAGGCAAAACTGTTAGATTCTGCCTTTTTTCCCCTGTCCATTGCATTGGCTCAGTATACTTTACACTGTATCACAGTTTACGTTCTGGTTAATTATTACATGGTTATTTTTTGTTTGAACTTTGATGATACATGATAAGCACTATCTTTTGGAATCCTCTATCTGCATGGTTTCCACTATGCAATCGTTACTAATGAGGACTGGCATCTAGTCTGCATTTTCTTCTTTTATTATTTCGTATATTGAAATAGACAGTAGACCTGTGTTATATCTACTCAAGTTCCTCCAGACATGTTTCTGTCACTTCATATAATAGATACAACATAAGTTAAAATTCTCATTAAAACTTCAGTCTTCTTAACTGCTTCTGTCTGCATCTATTTTACAATCAATTCTCCCTAGTCACATGTTCCGTAACACCTTCTTAATGCAGATTTGCCCTTTGAAAAATCGCCAAACCTGATGCACTCATTAGTGCATATAATGATTAATATTAGGAATACAATCTTTTATATCATGAAAACGTGCTACATAAAAATTGCTGTTATATAATTTAATATATATTTATACAGTGCTAAGTTCAGTATACACATTTCTGTTACAAGAGCATTTCTTTTTCCTTCAGTACTAGAAAAAGTGATTTTTTGCATTTTCAGAGGCACTGAAAGAAAAACATTTTGGTGATGGTTTTAGGTTTCATAAAAACATATTTCCTTCTAATTTTAGGAATTTTCACAGCATAGAGATTGCCCTGTGGAACATGGCTAACCACTTGCTTTCAACACCAACTGGCATTGCTATGTTTATTATCGTAGATCTTTCAGTAGCATTTGACATCAGTTGACATTTCTCATCATGGGATTCTCCTGGAGCATCTGGAATCTTATGTTGGCCTAAAAATCGTTACTTTACACTGCCCAGAGCAGTCAGTTCTAATCTTTTTAATTTATATGTCTTTAGTGCAGTGGGCTTTGCTGCTAGGCTCATTTTCTGTCCCCAGGCTCCTGAAATCTGCATACTACTCTTGGCCATAGTGTTTAAGTAGCAGGGCATTTGCTACAGCAATTAATTAAACAGTGGCATCCTGAAACTGTTCACTAAAGAATGATAAAAAATAAAATTTTAAAATGATAGTACAATTCATATTCTGCAGTGTATGAAGTTATGGATGGCCATTCTTGGACATAGCAGTAGAAGAATTTCTTGGTAGTAAGTCAGTGAATATAATGCACTTTATTATTATTTTCTATTGAGAGTTTAATCTTTTTTATTCATTGCATTTATATAATAACTGTCAAATTAATGGTGTTTAGAAAGGGAGCTGAACTATGTTCTTTGTTCATTAACTGTAATGTGTAATTTGTCCATACATCTCAGGATAGTGAATTACTGTTATTTTTAAAAAATAATTAAGAATTCTTCTGTGAAGAACAGAAAATGGTAAATATCAGATATTCTTCTTTCCCCATACATTATTTATGCAGATATAAACATTAGCATTATTATGAACTACTGTTTACCAAACACTCTAGACAATAAAGCCACTGTTTCTCTAAACAATTAACTTAGTGGGCATTAATTTGGCCAAACCAGCTAGCTATGATTCCTTTTTGTCGTTGTTACTAGATTCTGCTTTGGAGATTTAAACTTTGTGACTCTGAACAGGATTTCGAATCATACCTTTCAGTAGAATTACAGGCACAAGATGTTGCTGCAGGAATGGATGAGAATCTGGATTGGTAGCTTTTCATAATGCATATCTATTTAACAGACACATTGCTTGAGAGTTACATTAAGAGTGGAGAAGCAGACAGAAAGAAAAGAGTACTGGGATGGGATGAAGGGAAGAGAGGTAAATAGATTTTCAAGCAGAAAGACTGAAAGACATATTAGGATGTCATACAACAAAAAGGCTTGGTCAGACTATCAGACTAAACTAGCATTGCAGCGAAGAGAATCAGCGTTGCCAGTGAGACGTCAGGATGGTTTCAGAGTCCAGGACTGGATTATCTATATCTCCCAGTTACTTTTTCTAGACAGTTAAAGTCTTCTTTCCATCCCCAGCTGATCTCAGTCTGATTTTTAGGGGGAAAGACACTGAGACAGACAAGCAATATGAAAATTCAGAATTTTTAACCTCATAGCTATTTTGTGCATGTGGTAGAAATACTGGTATCTCTAGAAGGTTAAAGGTCTTGAACCAAAAATAGCAAGCCAGTGATCTGTAAAAGTCATGGTTCTGATTTGAGGTAAAAATGCCTGAACACAGGATATGGGAGTACTGAACCATTCCAATTCCAGAAATACAACTTTTCAATACACTGTTTTGCTGGAAACTTACTGTCTACCTCTAGTATGCTGTGCTGTGTTCTTGACTTTTCTCACTGATGTGAAAATGGAAAAACTATGGTAGGTATGAATAGGTTCCAACTTTTACTCTCTGGACATAAAGTATCTATAGATCACTTTATTCAAGTTCTTTTCATAAAAAAACCTGATCAATCAGGCTTAAAAACAGCAGCCCTTGGAGATTATTCTCTGTTGAGTATCTTCATTACAGTGCCAAGAAACGATGCTGCACTGAATTGACTCTGTCCATACAAAGCTCAGGTTTTGCTCTTGATTGTATAATGGATTGATTATTATAATTCTCTGCTTGCTGCTCTTCCTGCCTTTCTGCTGAACAGAGACAAGGTAATTCCAAATGCTACAGCAAAAATGCTGACCTGCAAAGAGCACCTCAGTGTATTAGCCCTCCTCTTAATACCTTGTATTGGCTTCTACCCAAGGATCTGATTGATTAACATCATACAACACCATCATCCACCACAAAAACCTCTAAGGCTCTGGATTTGGTAGCCAATTAAACTATTTTTTTTAAAGTTTCTTGCCAAGACAAGAGAGTTGATGATGTAATTCACCACTCCTGATTATTCTGTAATTCCAGCTGATTGTTGATTACTCTGTTTTTGAAGTTAGCTACTGCAAGGGCTTTTTACCATTGTATTATTCACCTTTGCAACTCAGCTCCTGGCATCAGGAAGACGGATGCAACAAGCAACTTTAAGGCTAAGTTTAATTCATCCTGCCTGAAACAGTTTTTAATTAGACATCATTTGAGATTTTTTTTTTAATTGCTTCTTAGAGCTTCTGGTCACTGAACTCTGTAACATGCCCTAGTATAATAATGAGAAGTATACCTTAGAAGTTGAAATGCTAAAACACTAAACGCAAAATCCGCTCTTAACATTATTCTTAGAATGAGAAGAATTCTATCATTTGTCTTTTGCAAATTATTTTAATAAAGTTTCTAAAAACACTGGGGTGGCGGGGGAGGAAATAACATGACCTCTTCAAATCCAGAGATAGTCTTCTTACAGCGTTTTTTGCAGGGGAGGAGATCCTAGACTGGTAGTCTAATGGCAGGGTAAAATCTTACTTTATGCAGAAGAAGCTGAAGTCAAAAGATAGAACCAGTGCAGATTAAACTAACCATGAAAATAAAAAAAAAAAAAAGAAAAGCACGAGAACAGCCTCCTCCCCCCCCCAAAAAAAAAGACGAAAAGATGAAAAGAAATCTTTCTGTCTGTTTCACTGAACTTCGTGCATTCCAGAAACACAACTCACACTGTTCTCTCTTGTCTAGGACCATCTCTGTACGATTTCTGTACAATTTTTTCTTGCAATTAGGTTTGTGGAAGTTGTAGTACCATACAACGAAGTTAGAGGACGAGAAGTAGTTTTATTTTTTAAGAACTACTAAGCCAAACTTGTCATTTTTGGTAATGAGTCTACTGACAAATCTATTTTTGATCACAAGCACATTACCTTCACTAGCAGTGTTTGGTAACTGAAACCAGAGATTCCATAATGAAAGTAAAACCAACATATTGTCTGTCTACTGTCATTAAGACTTCATTCTAGTAGATCATTAGAACCACAGAAGCTAAAGAACAGTGCAGAAAGGTAGTGAGATAGACGGTTTTCAACAGTCTCTCTTATACAAAAGCAGCTGTCCTTCTCGGGAGAGGTGAATCTCAATAATAAACAAGTAATAAAGTAACCAATTTCATCCAAACAACCAGAAGAAAAATCTTACGTTATGCAAGAAGCCAGTGTCATTAGTACAATCCTACTGGTAAAACACTCAGCGACCTCTTTAAAGAGATTCTCACTCTTCTCACACTGCTGTCATAGGCAGCCACAGCTCTCTATGACAAAATATTAACTATCATACTTCAGTTCATGTGTTCTTATACTATTTTGGTGCAGATGCTCTGAAAACAATGAAAGAAAACTGTATTTACACAGAAATTATGCAGAACAGGAAGGACTACAGCACAAAATAGGTCTTCTCTATGTCTGACTCCCATTACTCAGATAAAAAAAAAAAAAACAAACACCTCTTTCCTACAGCATTGCTCATCCCTGCTCACACCATTATGTACGGGCATAAATAGCTATTCAGTGAAAACCAGAGAATGGAAAGATGTTGTAGTCACTTAGAGAAAAGGGGAAAGCAGTGCTTTCCTGGAAGTATTTGTTTCAACCCAACTACTATATCCTTTAGTGTTACCCTTACATATAAAATTTATGAGCACACTGTGTGTCATTGACTCTAGCTGGAATATAATCAGGACTATGAAAGTCACATATAAAGAATACCACAATGACAGAGCATATGGTCACCCTGTAAACTCTCATATTCCAGGTACAAATTTTCTGTCTCCAAGAACCATTGGAAAGCTATGATCAAGGCATCAAGGGGTTAAATGCTTTGCCCAAGACTAGACAAAATTTTGTGCCAGAAAAGAGATTACAGAAAGAAATAATACATTTTAATGTAAAGACACTGAGAAAGGCAAATCAATCTTCCTTGTCCAATAAGCATCACACACACAAAAGGAGTACTTGGTCTGTAACTATTCTCATTCAATATCAGAAAAGAAGTTGCTTTAATAAGCACAGAGAAAGCATTTTCAGTGGGAATTTATATAAGGTTATCTTCGTATTGACCTGAATGTCATTGGATCAGACCTTTAGTTGACATTGCCATCCTCTGGTTCATTCTCAAAAGTCTTCTGTATCAGTGGGTAAATCACTTAGTCCTCTAAGTCACTCATCCCAGTTTCCTTGCCAGTCAGATAAGATGATAGCATTCCAAGGCTTCAGTTATCTGTTAGTAAAGATACAGGAGAAATGTAGAGTTACTTTAACTGATCAAGAACAAATTGCCGTATTTGTATAAAACTAGTATAGATATTTCTAATTAAACTTGTCATCAGAAGAAGCAGCTGCTAATTATGGTAGCAACAGCAGTTTAATTGACATGGGAGCTTAATATCTTTGTTTGATCTCATACTACTGACAAATAACAAATTGAAAAAATGAAAGAAGCAACATCAGGCATTTGGTTGGAATTGATTAACATTTAGATATGATCAATCCAAGACATGAGGCATCATTAATCCAGGTAGTGACCCCTAGTTATGTTGCTCAATTGCTCACAGATCCACAAACCTTGAAGCTGAATTAATAGCACTAATTTTATCCTTTCCAACACTGGCTAACTACAACAACTGTACATTACTAACAGTGGCTTAAGTAAAACCAGTGACACAAACATCTTGACACAATGGAAAAACATTTACACTCAATTTATAAGACCAAAGCATGAGCCAATACTTTGGTCTTCTGTAGATCAACTGCATAAGTCTCCCTCATTTGAGAAATCAACTGTCAAGGAACAATTGCAATTAAGATATTTTCACACTTGAACTCAATTATATAGTTAGGTTTCTGACAAATTTAAATGCAGAGTCCTACATTTCTTACCACTGTTCTTAAAGCAAATAATCCATTAATCTTTCACAATATGGCTTGCTAGAGAGGGATTACTCAAAATCTTTCCTGTGAAAGTCATGATATTTGGAAATTCACAGCCAAAGCATTTTGTTTATTCAGAAGGGAGTACCCTCAAAGACATTAGCATTTCAAGAAAGCATCCTTTTTAATTATAAAACTGAGGCACAGTATTAGGCACACATTTTTCTACAAACTTCTAAATGCGGACATCTAGGTCATGATAGAAAACTTCAGCAAAAAACAACCACCACTGCAGCAAGAATGCACAAGCCATGCAAGTCTGTCCTGGCTGGAGAGTCCTAAGAGCTCTCTCCATTAAACTACACTTTCTAAGATGACACTGAGAAAGTATTGAGGCATTTAAAATGCAGACTGATCAATCACTGATAAAGGTGTAAGGAAGATAGGTCTTTCACCAGAAGTTAAAAGGAAACAAAAAACAAGCATCTAAAGGACTTTGATGTACTGGGCTCACCAAAACCCTCTCAAGTTTTGCCACTGAATTCAGGGCAAGCCAGAAATTAAAAAAAGGTGTGTGTTCATAGCAATATTGGTGCTGTTCTTTTAAAAGCTTACCTAGACACAGATATCTAGATACAGAAGATGTTGTTCAGTCCTTTTGGTGCATGAGCATATTCCTGTAATTCCAACGTTTCTATTACAGCACTGGGCCATGTCAAGTTTAACTTAAGCTGTCTGAAGAGTCTGCAGCCAAAAACACTACTCAGTGAAGAGGCACTAGTAGAAAACTCGGAAGGACACAAATTCCGTTCTCTCATTTACCAAAAGGTTTCTGTCTGCTTAGAGAATAAATTCATTTGGGCCCAGATCCCTTGTGGGCCAGTACTGCTACAGAAAGTTGTTAAGGAACTTGTTCTAAGTCTGGATTCCCTATAACTAAAAAGCGGCTAAAACAACTTTCATACTTCACTCAGATATCAGAAGAATGATCACAGTGTATTTGGTCACTCTGCTGACAGTCACATAAATGTCACTACCTTGCAGAGTACTAAGGTGTGTCATTGGAAGAGCTGGTTTAAACCCTTCTAATCTTGGTGGAAATAAAAATGGTAAATTTTTCTCTCACTACATAGCTCATTTTCTTTTCTAGTAAGAATTATCAGGCCCTGAAAGCATAAAATCTGGGAAGTTCTCTCTGACAATGTCTGTTGCTCTTGATAGTTTGGGAAATAATAAGAAGGTTTAATAAGGTCATCTTCAAATGTCTTGAAATTATATCCTAGCTCCACTGAAGCCAGTCACCCTAAGAACATTAAGTTACTTCAAAATCCCAAAGTAATCTGATGCAACTGCCACTCAGCTCCTGTCCTAGTACTTTCTGTTTGCTAGGCACAACAAAATGTGGAAGACCCTCAGCCTGCAAAGAGCTGTGCTTTACTTGGGGAGCATAAGATTTGCTTGGGAACACTGCACTGAGAATAGTTTTTGCTTGCTTCTGAGATAAAGGAGCCGAGACCAGTTCACAGGGCTCTTTGAGGCATGAAAGAAGTAAACATGTGTTGAAGGTCAGTTCTGAACACAGAGCTGAAAACAGGAATGATTGTTGGTGTTTTGAGCCCAGGACAATGTGGGCTCTTCCCAGGATGGGTGATGAGTGTTTAGCGTGTGAATGTTGATGTTATCTTGAACTGCCTAGTCTGGCTCCTGCATTGTAGCAGTTAAATAGGGTAGTAGCATAACAATAAAAGGCCTTAGGCCTTTTGGCTTCAGGCCCTTGCATCCTCGATCTCAGAGTCTGTGCCTTCCTTGCCGCCCGCCGCAAATGGCGCCCGAACAAGGTTGAAGATTAACGAAGAAGCGGCGGCGACTCTGATCGAAGGATTGTCAGGGGCTAGCGCGCGCCAGGACCGGAGAGTCCCCAGGACCGGAGAGTCCCCAGGATCGGAGAATCCCCAGGATCGGAGAATCCCCAGGACCGAAGAGTCCCCAGAATCAGTGAGTTCCGCGATCGCAATAAACATGGGACAGGCTAGTTCCCAAGAGCATAAGCTCTACACTGAGGTATTACAGCGTATATTACGCGAACAGGGCTATAAGGTCCAATTAGCGAAATTGGTGCAGTTATTAGTATGGATCAAAGACAACTGTACCTGGTTCCCTGTATCAGGGACTTACGATGCAAAGATTTGGGCGAAAGTGGGGGTAGAAATACAAAAACGGAATACGTTGCAGTCTGATATTCTAAAGGATTTAGAAGCAACGTGGAGGGTTGTTTTTACAGCAGTCTCTGCACTCCAGCCTGCAGAGAAGTATTTGCAATCTCTGGCATCCACTCCTATTAACACCTTAGTGGATGTGAAGGAGCAACAGGAGCCTGTATATGAAACAGTCTCGGGAGAATCAGACGATCCTTACGATCTTGATTTCACAGATCCAGACATACAGTCCAATTTATACCCACCATTAACACCGGTAAAAGAAACGGCTGCAGCCGTCCCTTCGGCACGGGGGGTCTCGCAGCCGGCAGCAGCAGCGGCAGCGGCTACGGACGGAGCACAGTTAACACCAACAGCTCCTCCGTATCCTGCGTCTGCCGAGCCACCTATTGGCTTTGCTGAAAAGGCATCAGAGTCTCATGTAACGAAATACAAAACGCTGGCAGAAAAATGTAGAGAGGAAGCTGCTCGTAAAGGAGATTTTGCCATGCTGACGGTGATGCCGGTAATCTATCGCCCAAATCATTCTCCTGAGTATCGCTACCTTAGTTATGAAATGATTAAGGAAGTACGGGCTGCGGTGAGAGACTATGGTTTGCACAGTAACTATACTTCAAATTTAGTAACAGTCATTGGGGAATCCTATACTATGACTCCACATGATTGGAAGTCACTTTTACGGATGATTTTAACACCTGCACAATATTCAGTGTGGCTGGCAGAGTACCAGGAAGCTGTTTCTGCAGACACTTTGGAAAATAGGCAAGAATATTTGGGAGTTAATCAGTATGAGACACCAGAGATACAGGCACGGTTACCTCGGCAGCGTTTACAACAGATCTCTGCATTGGCTTTAAAGTGCCTGAAACGCATTCCGGAGGCAGGGAAACGCCAGCCCTCTTTTGCGGCAGTCAGGCAAGGAGCTCAAGAACCCTATGTTACATTTATTGATCGTTTACAAACAGCACTGAGCAGGCAGATTGATGATGAAAATACAGTAGAAACGCTGTTATTACAATTGGCTTATGAAAATGCAGATGAAGATTGTCAAAGAATTTTGGGCCCTCTAAAAAACTCTTACAAAAGTATAGCAGAATTTATTAAAGCTTCTCAGAATGTGGGTTCTGAAGAGCATAAAGCTACTTTACTTGCAAGTGCCTTGGCTCAGCAACTCGTTGTGGGACGAGCAGAAATGAAATGTTTTGAGTGTAATCAAATGGGGCATATTAGAAAGAATTGCCTAAAGCTGACAGTAAAGTAAAAAGATGAGCAGAAAGGATCAAACAGACCTAGAACACCCAGAGGATTATGTCCTAAGTGTAAAAAGGGCTATCATTGGAGCAATCAGTGTCGATCAAGGTTTGATAAGGATGGAAATCCCATGCAGGGAAACTGGAGGAGGGGCGCGAGGCCCGGTGCCCCTCAATACAACAGGGTCTGTTGTGCACATGTACAGTCCGAGAATCCGATAAACGGACAGTCTCAGAACTCGTTGCCAGCACAGCCGGCAGCGCCGGGTTGGATCTGGCCTCAGCCACCGATACAGAATTGAATGATAAAAGGACTAAGATCATAGATACCAATGTATATGGGCCTCTCCCTTCGGGACTGGTAGGATTAATTTTTGGTCGTTCTTCCGTGGGAAAGCAAAATATATTTGTCATACCAGGAGTTATTGATTCAGATTATATGGGCCAAATTAAAATCATGTTGTGGACATCAGAACCACCTTGTTTTATACCTAAAGGTCAGTGTGTGGCGCAGTTGCTATTGATACCATATACTGTGCCGGTGGCTAATCCACATCCACGCGGCACAGGAGGATTTGGCAGTACTAACACACCACAGGTGTTGTGGAATCAAAAGGTAACTAATGATCGGCCTATGCGCACAATAAAAATTGATGGACGGTTATTCACAGGTCTGTTAGATACTGGAGCAGACGTGTCCATCATCAGTAAAAATGACTGGCTGTCAGATTGGCCTCTTAAACAAGTAGCTGCTGCTGTGAATGGAGTAGGAGGGTTGCAAATTCCATTGCAAAGTGCACGTACTCTGTGTGTGCTGGGCCCTGAAGGAAAAACAGCAACCTTAGTTCCTTTTGTTCTTTCTGTTCCTTTTACATTGTGGGGACGTGATCTTTTAGCTCAGTGGGGTATTGTATTGTCAGCTATGATGGCGCATTTAACCCAAGGGTCACTGATCTCTTACCCCGGCTCAAACTGACTTGGCTAACAACAAAACCGGTTTGGGTGAATCAGTGGCCCCTTAATGGGGAGAAACAAAAACGGGCAGAGGAATTAGTAAATGAACAATTAAGGGCTGGACATATCGTACCCTCAACTAGTCCTTGGAATACCCCTATATTTGTGATACCAAAGAAATCTGGCAAATGGCGATTACTGCAGGATCTTAGAGCTGTCAATGCATTAATGCAGCCTATGGGAGCTTTACAGCCAGGTACACCTAGTCCAGCAATGATCCCTTCTGACTGGCAGTTATATATAATTGATTTGAAGGACTGCTTTTTTACTATACCTCTCCATCCTGACGATCAGCCACATTTTGCTTTCTCTGTACCTTCGATTAATAATCAGGCACCTATGAAAAGGTACCAATGGAAGGTTCTTCCACAGGGCATGATGAACAGTCCCACAATTTGTCAGTTAGTGGTCTCTGCTGCAATAGAACCGACTCGAAGTGTTTTTAAACAGTCTCTTATTTACCATTATATGGATGACATTCTCATTGCAGCTTTGACACAGACTGTCCTGGTTTGGCCTAAACCAGGCCGATTTTCCTTTCAGTGATTTTTACTTTCAGCTAAGTCTCCTCTAACTAACTGCATGTTTTTGCAGACAGTGTCTGCTTCCAGGACTGATAACGCTCGAAGTTTGTAGTTATCACTGAGGCACCGGTAGGGATGTTGTGCAGAAAGGCTCTTGCTGTACTTATTCTTGAGAGAAACCAAGGTCACTGCTGAATTCCTCACTGCTTAGGAGTGAAGAGCCGAAGGGGGGTCGCAGCTGCAGTGGGGAGCAGACAGGGCAGGTGACCCAAAAATTGACCAACGAGGGTGTTCCATCCCATACACGTCATTCTCGGTATAAAGTGGGGGGATCACGAGGGTCTCGCTCTCTTTCTGCTATGGCCGGTGTCCAAGGAGGACTCCGTCTGTTTTCCTGCTGCCCCCGATCCCGATCCGTGCGTTCCTGAATCCAGCTCTCGACCGTCGCTAGGCCCAGGCTGGGCCTTCCCGGAGCCTGCCCTGCAGTGCCGGTGGTGACGTGGCTGACTTCAGGGGAGCTCAATCTTGGTTTTGTATATATATTTGTATATATTTGATTATTTCTATTATTATTATTATACTTTTTTTTTCATTATTATAGTTTATTAAAACTGTTTTAATTTTCCAACCCAGAAGTCTCTCTCCCTTTTCCCTTTCCCTTTCCCTCTGGGGGGAGGGGGGGGGGATAACAGAGGGCATCTGCCGCAGGTTTAATCGCCAGCCCAGCTTTAAACCGTGACAGATTTATTGGCGCCCAACGTGGGGCTCGAGAGAGAAGCTCCGACAGGTTGCTCTGATAAGTCAAATCCCAGCTCCAGTGGGAGGAGACCCGGAGAGCTCAGCCAAGAGAGTATCAGATTTCTTCCTTTGAGATTTACGAGGGGTTGGAAATTAAAACAGATAGCTAAGATGATAATGTTATTTGTGAGCCTTGTGTTACCTCTTTTCTTTATAAAGCTTGTTTTAGAGTTATGTGTAATGATACCTTACTTGCCGTATGCGCTGTGTGTTAGTGCTTTCATGTGGTTTAACAGGGCGTGCTGGTCAAAATGTGTCTTTTTGGTATGGGTTTTGATACTGATTTATGTCACGATAAACCGGGCAGTTATTATTCCGATCTCTTATCTCTATGATACAATGATGGGCAGCTTTAATCGCGAATCCGTAGCTGCGCACACCGGGCGTCTTTTAACTGATTTTGATAGTATCTGCTCCTTTCTTGCCAAGCTGATTCCTGCAAAATTCAAACAGGGCATGTCGTTATTTTCGTGTGTCCTGAATGCATTACTGGTGTGCTATGTGATTAGATGTCAGTGCAGCAACAGCGGGAGGTATCATGCTGCCCCTGTAACCAGGAGAAAACACCGAAAGAAATCAGCTAGCAAAGTGAAGGATGATGATTCAGAGGCTTCTAAGGCAGAGACAGCACGGGACCCAGGTGAGGGCCCTTCTCAGTCAGAGTCAGGGCCTGACACAGAGGGGGGTTTCCTTGATCGTCTTTTTAAAGAAGGCCCATTACACAAGAAGGACAAGAAAGGTCCTTCTAAAGCAGAACAATCACAGGAGGACTCGGACTCGGAAGTAGAGATAACCTACCACTCCTTATCCCTGAAAGAACTGCGAAATATAAGAAAAGATTTTAGTCGTTATGACGGTGAGCCAATAATTACCTGGTTGCTCCGATGCTGGGATAATGGGGCAGATAGCATAGAATTGGATGGCAGAGAAGCCAGACAGTTGGGATCCCTGTCCAGAGATGGTGGTATTGATAAGATGCTTCCAAGAAGGTCGAACAGTATCAGTCTCTGGAGGCGACTCTTGTCAGCTGTAAAGAGCAGGTATCCCTATAAAGATGATGTTATGAGCCACCTAAGCAGATGGACCACTATAGAAAAAGGTATTAACTACCTTAGAGAACTAGCTGTGCAAGAGATCATTTATAAACACCCTCAGGACATTGTAGATCCTGTAAATCCTGATGAAGTGGAATGCAACCGATCCATGTTCCGGAAGGTTGTGAAGAGTGCTCCACCAACACATGCCCCTACATTGTCAATATTAGTCTGGGGAGAAGATGCTATGGCACGACCTAGTGTGGGCGAAATGGCTAACTATATGCGACAGTATGAAGATAGTATTTCTTCCCCACTGCAGGCCCGTGTCTCGGCTGTGGAAAAACTGACTAAGGAAAACAAAGACTCATTGAAACAACTGTCAGACAAACTGTCCAGGATCGAGAATAAACTTGACTCTCTACCTACACAGGCCCGCGTTGCAGCCTTTAGGAGGCAACGCCCTCCTACTGGACCGGCTCAAAGGAAACGGAACACGTCACGAGGTATCCTGTGGTTTACCCTGCGTGATTATGGGGAGGACATGAACAGATGGCATGGACAACCTACCAGTACCCTACAGGCACGAGTACGTGAGTTGCAAGCTAACAGAAATACCAGAGAGAATTTTTCTAGGAGGATGGCTGCTCCAGTTACCCATGAGCAGGACCCCAGTCAGGGTAGATGGGCCTCAAATCCTTTTTTTCCAAGAGTGAATAGAGGAAATGAAGGTCCAGTCCCCGTGAGCAGCACGAATCCAATCTTTAATTAGAGGGGCCCTGCCTCTAGCCAGGAGGAGGAGAGGGATAACCGGATTTATTGGACTGTGTGGATTCGATGGCCTGGCACATTAGAACCACAAAAGTATCGAGCCCTGGTAGACACTGGTGCACAGTGCACCCTCATGCCATCGAATCATAAAGGGACAGAATCTGTCAGTATCTCGGGAATAACAGGGGGATCTCAAGAGTTATCTGTATTGGAGGCCGAAGTGAGCCTAACTGAAAATGAATGGAAAAAGCACCCCATTGTGACTGGTCCAGATGCTCCGTGCATCCTTGGCATAGACTACCTTAAGAAAGGGTATTTTAAGGACCCAAAAGGATATAGATGGGCCTTTGGTGTAGCAGCTGTAGAGACTGAGGACATTAAACAGCTGTCTACCTTGCCTGGCCTCTCAGAGGATCCTTCTGTTGTGGGGTTGCTGAAAGTTGAAGAACAACAGGTGCCAATTGCTACTGCCACGGTGCACCGACGACAATATCGCACCAATCGAGACTCCCTGATCCCCATTCATAAACTGATTAGACAATTAGAAAATCAAGGAGTGATTAGCAAGACTCGCTCACCCTTTAATAGTCCTATATGGCCAGTGCAAAAGTCTAATGGAGAATGGAGATTAACTGTGGACTATCGTGGCCTAAATGAAGTTACACCACCTCTGAGTGCTGCTGTGCCAGACATGCTAGAACTTCAATACGAACTGGAGTCAAAGGCAGCCAAGTGGTACGCCACTATAGACATTGCTAATGCATTTTTCTCTATTCCCTTGGCACCAAAGTGCAGGCCACAGTTTGCTTTTACCTGGAGAGGTATCCAGTACACCTGGAATCGACTGCCCCAGGGGTGGAAACACAGTCCTACTATTTGCCACGGACTGATCCAGACTGCACTAGAAGAGGGTGGAGCTCCAGAACATTTGCAATATATTGATGACATCATTGTATGGGGTGATACAGCAGCAGAAGTTTTTGACAAAGGGGAGAAAATAATTCAAATTCTTCTGCAAGCTGGTTTTGCCATAAAAAGAGGCAAGGTCAAGGGGCCTGCCCGGGAGATCCAGTTTTTAGGGATTAAATGGCAAGATGGGCGTCGCCAGATCCCGATAGAGGTGATCAACAAAATAACAGCCATGTCCCCACCAACTAACAAAAAGGAAACACAAGCCTTCTTAGGCGTTGTGGGTTTCTGGAGAATGCATATTCCAGATTACAGCCAGATTGTACGCCCTCTTTATCAGGTGACCAGAAAGAAAAATGATTTTCAGTGGGGCCCTGAACAACAACAGGCTTTTGAACAGATTAAACAAGAGATTGTGCATGCAGTAGCCCTTGGACCAGTCCGTATGGGACAAGATGTTAAAAATGTGCTCTATACCTCAGCTGGGGACAATGGTCCTACCTGGAGCCTCTGGCAGAAAGTGCCAGGGGAGACTCGAGGTCGACCCCTAGGATTTTGGAGTCGAGGATACAAGGGCTCTGAGGCCAATTACACCCCAACTGAAAAAGAGATACTGGCAGCATATGAAGGAGTTAGAGCTGCCTCAGAGGTAATCGGTACTGAAGCACAGCTTCTCCTGGCACCCCGATTACCAGTACTAGGCTGGATGTTCAAGGGTAAGGTTCCTACTACTCATCATGCAACTGATGCTACATGGAGTAAATGGATTGCATTAATTACACAGAGGGCTCGAATAGGAAACCCTAATCGCCCAGGAATCTTAGAAGTGATCATGGACTGGCCAGAAGGCAAAGACTTCGGAATGCCACCAGAAAAGGAGGTGACACGTGCTGAAGAAGCCCCACCATATAATGAACTACCAGAGGATGAGAAGCAGTATGCCCTGTTCACCGATGGATCCTGCCGTCTTGTAGGAAAGCATCGGAAGTGGAAAGCTGCTGTATGGAGTCCCATACGACGAGTCACAGAAGCCACAGAAGGACAAGGTGAATCAAGTCAATTTGCAGAGGTAAAAGCCATCCAGCTGGCTTTAGACATTGCTGAACGAGAAAAGTGGCCAAGGCTGTAGCTTTATACTGACTCATGGATGGTGGCAAATGCCTTGTGGGGGTGGTTAAAGCAGTGGAAGCGAAGCAACTGGCAGCGTAAAGGTAAACCTATTTGGGCTGTTGAACTGTGGCAAGATATTGCTGCTCGGCTAGAGAAACTAGTTGTGAAGGTACGTCATGTAGATGCTCACGTACCTAAAAGTCGGGCAACTGAGGAACATCGAAACAACCAACAAGCAGATCAGGCTGCTAAAGTGTTCCAAATAGATTTGGACTGGGAACATAAAGGTGAACTATTTTTAGCTCGGTGGGCTCATGACACTTCAGGTCATCAAGGGAGAGATGCAACATACAGATGGGCTCGTGACCGAGGGGTGGACTTAACTATGGACTCTATTGCACAGGTTATCCATGATTGTGAAACATGCGCCGCAATTAAGCAAGCCAAACGGTTAAAACCTTTGTGGTATGGGGGGCGGTGGTTGAAATATAAATATGGGGAGGCCTGGCAAATTGACTACATCACACTCCCTCAGACCCGCCAGGGTAAACGTTATGTACTTACCATGGTGGAGGCGACCACCGGATGGCTGGAAACATACTCTGTGCCCCATGCCACTGCCCGGAACACTATCCTGGGCCTCGAAAAGCAAATCTTGTGGCGACACGGCACACCAGAGAGAATTGAGTCGGATAACGGTACTCATTTCAAAAACAGTCTCATAGATAACTGGGCCAAAGAGCATGGCATCGAATGGGTATATCACATCCCCTATCATGCACCAGCCTCTGGGAAAGTTGAACGGTATAATGGGCTGTTAAAAACTACCCTGAAAGCAATGGGGGGTGGAACCTTTAAAAACTGGGATAAGCATTTGGCACAAGCTACCTGGCTAGTTAACACCAGAGGATCTATCAACCGAGCTGGCCCTGCTCAGTCAGACCTTTTACATACAATAGAAGGGGATAAAGTCCCTGTGGTGCATGAAAGGAATCTGTTGGGAAAAACTGTCTGGGTTCTTCCTGCTACGGGCAAAGGTAAACCCATTCATGGGATTGCTTTTGCTCAAGGACCTGGATGTACTTGGTGGGTGATGCTGCAGGATGGTGGAGTCCGATGTGTCCCTGAAGGTGATCTGATCTTGGGTGAGAATACTTAATTCTGAACTGCATGATGTTAATTGCTGCATAATACTAACAGTGTTCATAAGTGTCTTTCAGGTTGAAGCAGTGGTGATGAGACCGGAGCTAGCTGCAAGTGGCGTCCAGTAACCTCCTCGAGACTGACATCTTTAACCTGCAACCCATGGGCACGAACTGTGACAAAGCTCATATCATCTCTCCTACCCTGGGAGACTCCTAGCCAGATGGAAACCCACAATCCTGAACTAAATGAACTTGATGAACTTTTTCTTTGTATAGAGATGAATCATAAACTAATGTTATCTGTATATATTTTAAAATGAAAAGTTAGTGGTGATCTGAGTATGACGTGAATGGTATGGAATAAGGGGTGGAATGTCCTGGTTTGGCCTAAACCAGGCCGATTTTCCTTTCAGTGATTTTTACTTTCAGCTAAGTCTCCTCTAACTAACTGCATGTTTTTGCAGACAGTGTCTGCTTCCAGGACTGATAACGCTCGAAGTTTGTAGTTATCACTGAGGCACCGGTAGGGATGTTGTGCAGAAAGGCTCTTGCTGTACTTATTCTTGAGAGAAACCAAGGTCACTGCTGAATTCCTCACTGCTTAGGAGTGAAGAGCCGAAGGGGGGTCGCAGCTGCAGTGGGGAGCAGACAGGGCAGGTGACCCAAAAATTGACCAACGAGGGTGTTCCATCCCATACACGTCATTCTCAGTATAAAGTGGGGGGATCACGAGGGTCTCGCTCTCTTTCTGCTATGGCCGGTGTCCAGGGAGGACTCCGTCTGTTTTCCTGCTGCCCCCGATCCCGATCCGTGCGTTCCTGAATCCAGCTCTCGACCGTCGCTAGGCCCAGGCTGGGCCTTCCCAGAGCCTGCCCTGCAGTGCCGGTGGTGACGTGGCTGACTTCAGGGGAGCTCAATCTTGGTTTTGTATATATATTTGTATATATTTGATTATTTCTATTATTATTATTATACTTTTTTTTTCATTATTATAGTTTATTAAAACTGTTTTAATTTTCCAACCCAGAAGTCTCTCTCCCTTTTCCCTTTCCCTTTCCCTCTGGGGGGAGGGGGGGGGATAACAGAGGGCATCTGCCGCAGGTTTAATCGCCAGCCCAGCTTTAAACCGTGACACAGACAGAACTGATGAAAACTGTAAATCATCTAAAAGACTCCTTACAACAATTTGGGCTTCATATTTCCCCAGAAAAAATACAAACAGAACCGCCCTGGAAGTATTTGGGATGGGTACTGTTTACCAGAACCTTACGGCCACAACAACTTCATTTTGTAAACAATATCTCTACATTAAATGATTTGCAGCAACTACTAGGGACAATTAATTGGATTCGTCCTGTGCTGGGTATTTCTACTGAAGAGTTAAGTACCCTGTTTAACACCTTGAAGGGGGATTCAGATTTAACTTCGCCTCGAATCCTTTCTGACAAAGCAAAACAGGAATTGGCATTGGTAATTCAAAAACTTAAAACTTCCCAAGCAGGACGTATAATCTTACACTTGCCTCTTCTATTTTTTGTGATTCACACGAAATTCCAGCCTTATGGGCTATTTGCTCAATTGACAGAATCACAGCAATTAGTTACCCTGGAATGGATTTTCTTATCACACACCTTTACAAAAACAATTACGACTCCTTTGGAGATGGTCATTATGGTGATTCAGAAAGGACGGTTCAGGATACAGCAGCTGACAGGTCGAGACCCTGACATTATTTACCTACCCTTTCATAAGGAAACGCACATTACTCTGATGAGGGACAGCCTTGAATTTCAGGCTGCTCTGGCTGATTATTTGAATGATGTCCATTTTACTTTGCCACGGAATAAAATCTTGCAAGCCTTACCTTCCCTCTGTTTACAACCACAGAGAGTGATGGTGCCTCACCCTATACCAAATGCAAAAACAGTTTTTACAGACGGCTCAGGTAAAACAAAGAAGGCCGTAGTGGCCTGGAAAGAAAAGGCACAATGGCAACACACATCAGTTACTGTGGAAGCGTCCACTCAGATTGTTGAATTGTCTGCAATACATTTAGCTCTGACATTGTTTGCAAGCGAACCTATTAACATTGTATCAGATTCACTATATGCTGTTGGCGCTATTAACCGCTTAGAAGCTGCATTTATCAAAGAAATTAGCAATAAAGAGCTGTATAAACTTTTCCTTGCTATTGCAACTCTGCTTCAGCAACGACAGCATCCTTGCTTTATTGTTCATATTAGGTCTCACACTCGCTTGCCAGGACCTCTGGTAGAAGGGAATGCAGTAGCTGATAAGTACACTGTTTTGCCCATAACATCATCCTCCCTTACTCAACGATTTCAACATGCACAATTATCTCACTCCTTTTTCCATCAAAATGCTCACAGTTTACAGAAAGAATTTGCTCTCACAAAAACACAGGCTCGTGATATTATTCGGGCATGTAACGATTGTCAACTATATAATACTGCAACTTATCATGATGGTGTAAATGTCAGGGGACTGAAGGCTAATGAAATTTGGCAAACAGATGTTACACATTATCCACCTTTTGGCAGGCAAAAGTATGTTCATGTTACTGTGGGTACCTTTTCTGGTTATGTTGTTGCTTCTGCAGCTACAGGGGAACGGACTCAGGATGTTAAGAAACATTGGACAAGGTGCTTTGCACTTATGGGCCTCCCTAAACAAATAAAAACAGACAATGGACCTGCCTATGTATCTCAAGCAGCGGCCTTATTCCTACAACAGTGGGGTGTGTCTCACGTTACAGGTATCCCGCACACCCCCACCGGACAAGCCATAATTGAACGGACACATCAAAACTTGAAACACATGTTGCAAAAACAAAAAAGGGGGAGTGTAGCCACAGCTCCTCAAGAACAATTAGATATGGCTGTGTTCACTTTAAATTTTCTAAATCGGTCATCTTCTCGATTAGATACCACGGCAGTGGAACAACATTTTCAGGCTAAAGTTCCCTTTACACAAAATCCTAAGGTTTGGTATAAAGATCTGCCAGGCCCAACTGATTGGCGTGGACCAGTAGAATTGTTGACATGGGGGAGGGGATATGCTTGTGTTTTACTCCCAACAGGTCCTCGTTGGCTACCTGCGAGATGCGTGAAGCCATACCATGAGCTGGAGAAACCACAACCAGAACCCGGTACCAGAAATGCAGACGCTGAAAGCACAGGGACCACGCAAGTGACGTAGAACAGTCAACCCGACACCAGGCATTACTTGGGGAATGCTGAAATGGCTGGATGAGCACGCAAGTAGCATGCTGCGAGAGGTCTTGGGTGGTCTCTGGTGGTCGTGGTCCCCCCATAGTTGTGCTGTCTGCTGTGTGACTTCGCTTCCACGCAAGCGTGGTTAAGGCCTTTCTGTTGACACATGCAGGTGGCTCTGAGGAGAAGATACTGTTTTGGTTCTCACAGCAGCTATCTCTTCTAGAGCGTGTGAATCAAGTAAATTTGGACACTACAGGGATGTTGTTCACAGTCTTGTTTATCTTTGGCCCTTCTTTGTAATTAGTGATGCTACAGCATTATTGTATAGATATCTATGTTTATTCCTTTTTCTATATGTATTTATTGCGTGCCTCTGTAGATTACTCTGCTCTACACTCCGCAAGCCAAATGTGCACGTCCAGCTTTGCACTCCCCAGGAGAAGCAGTCTCATGAGCGAGGGGGTAGAATGTGGGAATATAGCGGAAGATTGGCGAGGAGGATTGTAAACACGCTCAAGTGACTTGCACCTGGGGTGTCAAAAAACACATATATCATACTACTAACTGTTATTTAGTCTTGTGTGCTGGACAAGTAGAGCATCTTCATTCAGATAACATAGGCCTGTGATAAGACTCAAGGGCACCTAATTGTTTATGCCTGAGATTCCTGCCCTGCTGTGAGAAAGATCAAAGCACAGTGGAAAAATGCCGCCTGGCAGAAATCCCTAATATACAGGCGAAGGCAGCAGGCCCGGAATCTCTTTCACTTTCTCTCTAGCAGGAACTGAACTCCGCGGTGCCTGCGTCCCTGCTTGTGTGCCTTTGCCCCAAGTGCTGCTTCAGAGACCTGGTCTGCAATCAGAGGACTCTGAAAAGCCAAAGCCCACATCATGACCACCCTTGTCATCAAATGAACAAAAAAGGGGGAAATGTGGAAGACCCTCAGCCTGCAAAGAGCTGTGCTTTACTTGGGGAGCATAAGATTTGCTTGGGAACACTGCACTGAGAATAGTTTTTGCTTGCTTCTGAGATAAAGGAGCCGAGACCAGTTCACAGGGCTCTTTGAGGCATGAAAGAAGTAAACATGTGTTGAAGGTCAGTTCTGAACACAGAGCTGAAAACAGGAATGATTGTTGGTGTTTTGAGCCCAGGACACTGTGGGCTCTTCCCAGGATGGGTGATGAGTGTTTAGCGTGTGAATGTTGATGTTATCTTGAACTGCCTAGTCTGGCTCCTGCATTGTAGCAGTTAAATAGGGTAGTAGCATAACAATAAAAGGCCTTAGGCCTTTTGGCTTCAGGCCCTTGCATCCTCGATCTCAGAGTCTGTGCCTTCCTTGCCGCCCGCCGCAACAAAATACTTTAATGACAATTCAAATAGGGCAGAGTTAAGGAACAATACATAATGTGCTTTTAGAGAAATTATTTTATTGCCTGCAGTATCACTAGACTCAGACTTCTGAGTAGAAATAAAAAGTCACACCTTATATTTACAGGTAACATGAGATGTGCTATATAATGCATATGTGATTCCCACTTTCTAAGGACAGTATTGTGATTTCATTTAATCTTAGAAACTGCCATTGCGACTATTAAACTCACGATCTTTTACAGTCCGTAGAAAAGGTATTATTTTACAGCTACTTGGTACTTTCCCTTTTACCCCTCAGTAGTCAAAAATCTTACATTCTTGTACAGCTCATCCTGAGGATGCAAGCAACTCCCCCGAAGTATCTGTCATTAAGGGCTACAAAGCATGAACAATTGGATGCAGATTACCTTGTCTATCCACGACACTTACACATCCCCATTACCATGGTGCCTGAGCACTTCACAATCTTAAAAGCACTTATTCTCATAAAACAAGAGAAGCGCTACCGTCAGCATTTTCTAGAAAGAGAACAGAGGTGCAGAAAGTCTATGGGACTTTCTGTGAAGTCAGTGACAGAGGCTAGCACTCACACTAGTGGATTCACCTCTCCGTTGTTTTATTTTGCCCCAAGCAAAGTATTCAGACAGAAACAGTCTATATGTAAAGTTCTCTGACACATTAATCTGTATATGCATGTGTAATGCAGACAGCCTAGCAAAATTGTGCCCTGACCTAGTTAGGGGCTCCAGATGTTTCTGTAGGCTAAATAATTATGATAGCAATTATGTTAATTTAGAATAAAGTTACTGAAGCCAATCAAGTTATTCCAGCATTACATCAATCTGAGATGAGAATTGAGCACTGAGTGACACATCAACTAATGTTTTCAGACCTTTTAGAGTGTTTATAGCCCACATGATGCACTCAATTGCTTCCTTAAATCTAAAGTGTGTCCAGAGTAACGGGAAAGTGCTGTCCAAGCACTGTTCAATAAACACTATCCTCTGAAGTGCTAGTATTACTAGAGGAGAAAAGCTTCTTTAAGCATTCCTCTGTTATCTTAAATGTTCTAGAACTGTGCAAAATTGTTTAGAGGTTACAGCGGCATTTCTGCTTTTACAGCTCATTTAACTATGTAATTAGGCATTACAATAGATACGGAATATTTAAAATTAGATATGCTTATCTTCAGTGCATGGGTCAGTACTCTTAACTTTAAAACAAATTAACATTTTTCTTCTCATCCCCCTCCCCTATCTACCACAAAATGAGGGTGTTTATCTTAACTCAGCAATTCTCATGATATCTATCAGATGGTAGGAGGCAAAGGGTAAGTTTTCTAGATTTAAAAAGAAAGTCTTGCTGTAAAGCAATTGCAAAATAGCCAGACCAACAATGCACTTTGTAAATGTGGAGGGAAATGTGTATGAATACAAAATTTTAATGACAGGAAGGTGAACAGCCTGTCCAATGACTGGTAATTCAATGCTGGAAATTACATCACCCTGAACAGATATACAATATTGTATTTCTATTTAAAATGGAGAAGCTCAATGTCAGTGCAGTGGGGGATGAAGTAGCAGAGGAATATTGCATCTTTAATAGGATTTTGAATTCAAATATGCTGAACAAAAATGCTTAAAATTGGTATCTGAATAATAAACAGATAATGTTTTCATTTAAAAAACAAACCAGCTGCTGGATCAACACATATCTATAAAATCCACTCTTTTATGAAGAGGATGAGAAAATATACCCTGGAAATAGAAATGAGAAGTGAAATCTCAGCGATGTGGCCTTCTTCAGGCTATGGAAGGAAAAATATAACAAGGTTAACTTTGTTCTTTTTTCTCTGCAGCCCAAAGAAAGTCTCAAAGCCACAATGTCGCTTCTCATCACAGTTTCTATTTCTAGCATAGAACAGGGAGGTTTGGGGGTGGAGAGGGGAGAGGTTTAAGCTTTTTTTTTCATTTTCTTTCATTCTCAGAATAGCATTACTTGTATTCAACATTCTACATAATCTTGGAGTATTTTATGTGAGAAATTATGCATATTAGTAAACTAGAACAGGTGACACAAGCTACAGAATATCCACATTTCTAGGAGATTAAGTCTACTGCATCCAGAAAGAACACTTCCAGTGACCAATACCAAGCATGACTGAAACAGAATGGAATAGATCTTTCATTCACTTGAGGCTTTGTCTAGTACACATCAAAATCAATAGAAATTGACTATTTTTATTTCAATGGGTGTAAGATCAGTTATTCATCTCTTATTCTCAGCAGTTTCCAATGATGTGTATGTCAATAATGAGCGCTTTATCCTCATTTATATTGAGGCAGCATTAGAAACAGATCATCTTTTCTACACAGAAGACAAAAAACAACCCCCTAAAGCACCCCTGGTTCTAAAACAATACAGAAAGCATAGTTTTAGGACTCAGAACATTTGTGGAAAGAATTAGACACAAATTTTCAAACAGCAATGTTTTTTGGATGTCCAGCTAAAGAAAGTAAGGGTTGAATTCCCAGCCTCACCAAGGCCTCATTTGATATCGGTTGCAGAGCTGAGTGTCCAGTATCAATGGAATGGTGCTTATCAAACTCAAAAAGCGGCACTTTTTTTGGAAGTGGTGCAATAGTTCATGACTTCTCTCTCAGAGTCTGCTAATTGAGACAACCAACAGCTGTGCAACAAAATACAGATGAGATACGCAAACTGCTTTTTGTCAGACAGGGATCTACCAAGGTGGAACATCCCCCCCCCTTCAGGGATGGTGACCCATATCACAAATGGGAGAAAAAAAAAAAGTCAACCACTAATTCATTAAATAAAATGGGCATCTCAAGTCCTGAAACAAATCCTTCTATGTCACTATTGGGGTTCAACAGCAATATAGGACCCCACACAAAGGATTTTACTGCAGGATCAGGATTTTACCTTTTTTTTTTTTTTTTTTTTTTTTTACCTTTTTTTCTTCTCAGTCTCAGGAAAACCACTGACAGATTTTCAGGTATTGGCCCACTCCACCAGTTATTTTCAGAACCGTGCTTAACTCCTGAATTAATTTTATTTGTCATTATTTGATTAGAAGTAGTAGAAATTATTTTCCCTTAGTCAGATCTTATTTGAGCATAGCTAGCAATGTGATACAAACCGAAAAAATGGGAAATGCAGAGAAATCTCAGGTTTTCGTCGTCACTTCCCTTCCAAGCAAAATCCCCATGATTTTTGTACTGGTTTGGCCCAAACCAGGCCAATTAGTCTTAGAGAAACCAAGGTCACTGCTAAATTCCTCACTGCTTATGAGTGAAGAGCCGAAGGGGGCTCGCACCTGCAGGGAGGAGCAGACAGGGCAGGTGACCCAAGATTGACCAACGAGGTATTCCATCCCATACATGTCATTCTCACTTTCCTATTTATCACTAACCCACTGCCTCCTGGAGGTGGGGCCCAGGAGGGAGGGGCCCTCCTGTCTCCCACTGATTGCTACCAGCTTTGCCAGTTTCCAGTTAAAAGCCTGCAGGTGTGATAGCAGGGAGCTATTGCATTTTCCCCTCTGCCTGTGCTGGGGGTAGCTACTGCATTTTCCCCTCTGCCTGTGCTGGGGGGAGCTACTGCATTTTCCCCTCTGCCCATGCTGGGGGGAGCAACTCTGCCTGAGGAGGATTTCCAAGCTCTCAGTCTTGGTTTTGTATATATTTGTATATATTTCTATATATTTGTATATATTTGATTATTTCTATTATTATTGTTATTATATTCTTTTTCATTATTATAGTTTATTAAAACTGTTTTAACTTTCCAACCCATAAGTCTCTCTCCCTTTTCCCTTTCCCTTGGGGGGGGGGGAGAGGGTTAACAGAGAACATCTGCCACAGGTTTAATAGCCAGCCCAGCTTTAAACCGTGACAGATTAATTGGTGCCCAACGTGGGGCTCGAGAGAAGCTCCAACAGGTTGCTCTGATAAGTTGAATCCTGGCTCTGGTGGGAGGAGACCTGGTGAGCTCAGCTGAGAGAATATCAGATTTCTTCCTTTGAGATCTACGAGGGGTTGGAAAGTTAAAACAGATAGTGAAGATGGTGATGTCATTTTTGAATGCTGTGTTATCTCATCTTTTTATGGAGTTTCTTTCACAATTGAGTATTGCAATGATGCCTTACCTGCTGTGGGCACTGTGTTATTGCTTGCTTCTTATGAATGTTTACATGTAGTTTAGCAGTGGGCGCTGGTCGTAATGTATTGTTTTGGTATGGGGTTTGATACTGATTTATGCTGTGATAAACTGGGCAGTTAATATTCCGATCTCTTATCTCTATGACACAATGATGGGCAGCTTTAATCGCGAATCAGTAGCAGCGACTTCATCTGCACGCTCCAGGCGTCCTTTAGCTGATTCTGTTAATGATTACACTTCCAGTTTTATTTTGGGAAATAGTACCTTCTCCTTTTCTGCCAAGCTGATTCCACTAGATTTTGTGAAATTAGGATGGTGCTGTCTAGGTGGCATGTTTTTATTTTTGGTTGTCCTGAATGTGTTTCTGATGTGGGATAAGATTAAATATCGGTGCAGGGACAGTTGTAGGTGTTATGCAGCCACCTCAGATCCTACAGCGTATGCTGCCGCTACAGCCACTAAACCCACTGAAACCTTGGCAGCCTGTACCACAGCTGCTACACCCCCCAAGATGGCCACTGCAGCTACTCAGACCCCAGCATCTATCGAATCTGTACCAATTGCTCCTGTAACCAGGAAGAAATACCAAAAGAAATCAGCTCATGAAGAGAAGGATGATGACTCAGAGCCTTCTAAGGCAGAGCCATCATATGACCCAGGTGAGGGCCCTTCTCAGGCAGAGTTAGGGCCTGACACAGATGGGGGTTCCCTTGATCGTCCTTTTAAAGCAGACCCATCACAGAAGAAAGGTCCTTCTAAAGCAGAACTATCACAAGAGGAGGACTAGGACATAGAGATAACCTACCACTCCTTATCCCTGAAGGACCTGAGAAATATAAGGAAAGATTTCAGCCGTTATGACGGTGAACCTATTATTACCTGGTTGCTCCGATGCTGGGATAATGGGGCAGATAGCATAGAATTGGATGGCAGAGAAGCCAGACAGTTGGGATCCCTGTCCAGAGATGGTGGTATTGATAAGGCGCTCGCAAGAAAGTCAAACACTGTCAGTCTCTGGAGGCGACTCTTGTCAGCTGTAAAGAGCAGGTATCCCTATAAAGATGATGTTATGAGCCACCTAAGCAAATGGACCACTATAGAAAAAGGTATTAACTACCTTAGAGAACTAGCTGTGCAAGAGATCATTTATAGACACCCACGGGAAATTGTAGATCCTGTAGATCCTGATGAAGTGGAATGCAACCGATCCATGTTCCGGAAGGTCGTGAAGAATGCTCCACCGACATATACCCATACATTGTCAATATTAGTATGGGGAGAAGATGATATGGCACGTTCTACTGTGGGCGAAATGGCTAACTGTATGAGACAGTATGAAGATAGTATTTCTTCCCCACTGCAGGCCCGTGTCTCGCCTGTGGAAAAACTGACTAAGGAAAACAAGGACTCATTTAAACAACTGTCAGACAAACTGTCCAGGATCGAGAATAAACTTGACTCTCTACCTACACAGGCACGCGTTGCAGCTGTTAGGAGAAAACGCTCTCCTACAGGACCAGCTCAAAGGAAACAGAACACGTCACGAGGTATCCTGTGGTTTGCACTGCGTGGTTATGGGGAGGACATGAACAGATGGCATGGACAACCTACCAGTACCCTACAGGCACGAGTACGTGAGTTGCAAGCTAACAGAAATACCAGAGAGAATTTTTCTAGGAGGATGGCTGCTCCAGTTACCAGTGATCAGGACCCCAGCCAGGGTAGATGGGCCTCAAATCACTTTTTCCCAAGTGTGAATAGGAGAAATGAAGGTCCAGTCCCTGTGAGCAGCACGAATCCATTTGTTAATTGAGGTGACATATGCTGAAGAAGCCCCACCATATAATGAACTACCAGAGGGTGAGAAGCAGTATGCCCTGTTCACCGATGGATCCTGCCGTCTTGTAGGAAAGCATCGGAAGTGGAAAGCTGCTGTATGGAGTCCCATACGACGAGTCACAGAAGCCACAGAAGGACAAGGTGAATCAAGTCAATTTGCAGAGGTAAAAGCCATCCAGCTGGCTTTAGGCATTGCTGAACGAGAAAAGTGGCCAAGGCTGTATCTTTATACTGACTCATGGATGGTAGCAAATGCCTTGTGGGGGTGGTTAAAGCAGTGGAAGCGAAGCAACTGGCAGCGCAAAGGTAAACCTATTTGGGCTGCTAAATTGTGGCAAGATATTGCTGCTCGGCTAGAGAAACTAGTTGTGAAGGCACGTCATGTAGATGCTCACGTACCTAAAAGTCGGGCAACTGAGGAACATCGAAACAACCAACAAGCGGATCAAGCTGCTAAAGTGTTCCAAATAGATCTGGACTGGGAACACAAAGGTGAACTATTTTTAGCTCGGTGGGCTTATGACACTTCAGGTCATCAAGGAAGAGATGCAACATACAGATGGGCTCGTGACCGAGGGGTGGACTTAACCATGGACTCTATTGCACAGGTTATCCATGATTGTGAAACATGCGCCGCAATTAAGCAAGCCAAACGGTTAAAACTTTGTGGTATGGGGGGCGGTGGTTGAAATATAAATATGGGGAGGCCTGGCAAATTGACTACATCACACTCCCTCAAACCCGCCAGGGTAAACGCTATGTGCTTACCATGGTGGAGGCGACCACCGGATGGTTGGAAACATACTCTGTGCCCCATGCCACTGCCCGGAACACTATTCTGGGCCTCGAAAAGCAAATCTTGTGGCGACACGGCACACCAGAGAGAATTGAGTCGGACAATGGGACTCATTTCAAAAACAGTCTCATAGACAACTGGGCCAAAGAGCATGGCATCGAATGGGTATATCACATCCCCTATCATGCACCAGCCTCTGGGAAAATTGAACGGTATAATGGGCTGTTAAAAACTACCCTGAAAGCAATGGGGGGGTGGAACCTTTAAAAACTGGGATAAACATCTGGCACAAGCTACCTGGTTAGTTAACACCAGGGGATCTATCAATCGAGCTGGCCCTGCTCAGTCAGACCTTCTACATACAGTAGAAGGAGATAAAGTCCCAGTGGTGCATGAAAGGAATCTATTGGAAAAAACTGTCTGGATTCTTCCTGTAATGGGCAAAGGTAAACCCATTCGTGGGATTGCTTTTGCTCAGGGACCTGGATGTACTTGGTGGGTGATGTTGCAAGATGGTGGAGTCCGATGTGTCCCTGAAGGTGATCTGATTCTGGGTGAGACTACTTAATTCTGAACTGTATGTTGTTGCTGCATAAGTGTCTTTCAGGTTAAGACAGTGGTGATGAGACCGGAGCTTCATCAAGTGGCGTCCAGTAACCTCCTCGAGTCTGACATCTTTAACCTGCAACCCGTGGGCACGAACCATGACAAAAGAGAGACTGCTGAGAGACTGCTGAGAGACTGCTGGCCAGATGGAAACCCACAATCCTGTACCAAATGAACTTAATGAACTTTTTGTATAGAGATGAATCATAAACTAGCGATATGTGTATATATATTTGAAAATGAAAAGGTAGTGGTGATCTGAGTATGACGTGAATGGTATGGAATAAGGGGTGGAATGTCCTGGTTTGGCCCAAACCAGGCCAATTAGTCTTAGAGAAACCAAGGTCACTGCTAAATTCCTCACTGCTTATGAGTGAAGAGCCGAAGGGGGGTCGCAGCTGCAGGGGGGAGCAGACAGGGCAGGTGACCCAAGATTGACCAACGAGGTATTCCATCCCATACATGTCATTCTCACTTTCCTATTTATCACTAACCCACTGCCTCCTGGAGGTGGGGCCCAGGAGGGAGGGGCCCTCCTGTCTCCCACTGATTGGTACCAGCTTTGCCAGTTTCCAGTTAAAAGCCTGCAGGTGTGATGGCAGGGAGCTATTGCATTTTCCCCTCTGCCTGTGCTGGGGGGAGGTACTGCATTTTCCCCTCTGCCTGTGCTGGGGGGAGGTACTGCATTTTCCCCTCTGCCTGTGCTGGGGGGAGCTACTGCATTTTCCCCTCTGCCCATGCTGGGGGGAGCAACTCTGCCTGAGGAGGATTTCCAAGCTCTCAGTCTTGGTTTTGTATATATTTGTATATATTTGATTATTTCTATTATTATTGTTATTATACTCTTTTTCATTATTATAGTTTATTAAAACTGTTTTAACTTTCCAACCCATAAGTCTCTCTCCCTTTTCCCTTTCCCTTAGGGGGGGGAGAGGGTTAACAGAGAGCATCTGCCACAGGTTTAATAGCCAGCCCAGCTTTAAACCGTGACAATTTTTTAAATTTATTTTTTAATTAAATACTTCAAATCTGCACCCATTTGGCTGTAACATCATACCATAGGCTGCTAAACATGTTTGGAAGAAAAAATTGGTGAATGTGCTGAAGGTAAACACAGTTTTGTGAGCACTTTAAACTTTGTCCCACCAGGTTACAGAGGCACTGAACGCAGAGAGCATTTTCATTTAAAGGCCTGGTAAAGCTCTTGGTGTTCTTGCTATCAGTGCTCACCTAGTTCAGCTAAGTTATTGAATTAAAATTTAATGAAGGACCAAGTTTGAAATTCTGCCCCACTGCACAAAGCTTATAAATACCGTACAAAGATACTGCATCGTCATGATAAATTATACATGTAATGGTGCTGAAAGTTATGTAAATTCAAAAAAACCTTAATAAAGTTGTACTCTAACTGACATTGATTGTGTACAGTTGCAGACACAATTTTATCAACTGATTCTGAACTGCAATAAAAGAGAAATATGTGTTCTCTTCTCTTGTTTATTCCCTGGAAGAATAAACTGAAAATCACCAAATTATCCTCCCTTCACAACTGTCTGAATATTAATTGTAAGCTTGAAGGGCAACAAAACACATACAGCATCGCCAGGACTAGTAATTAATCTGAAAGTTTCAGACTCTGACATAATGTGTACACAGTGCCGAAGTGATAACCCAGAGAATGTATTCCTCCTTTGCTGCTGATGGTCTACGATCATTCTTGTAGATACATTCAGAATTTAAATTTTTCAGACTACACACAGAAGAAAATGCAGACCTTTAGAATTTAACCCTAAGCAAAAAAGTCACTATGGAAAGGAAAATTCTATGCTATTTGTAAGTCATTTTGGTGCTTAAGTATTAATAAGGAATATTCATATCTTTTTTTATAAAATTAAAAATTGTGTTTCAACCTATTACAAAGTTGTGGTTAAACCATCATGCCAGTCAGTTAGTTCTTCAGTGGTTTCACTATTACCCTTTACAACTGATTCCAACATAAATGAAATTTGGCAATGCACAGAGCTCACAGAATGCTGACAAGCAAACTCTCCCACTTTGGGGAAAAATTTTGCACTTGTTATTGTTATATTTACTGCAGCATCTGCTGGTAAGGATCGTTTTTCCTTACTCTGTTTATTTGCACAAGCTTTAGCCCTTTAGAAGCACACTGTAAAGGGCTAAAGGGGACTGCTGACATTACTCTCTCAGGAAAGCATTTCCCAGAGGGCTAGTAAGAGACAATGGGGACAGATTCTAAGTATTTCAATTTTCTCCAGTCTTTCTAATTTCTTTGGAGAAAAAAGTCTGTTCCTGTATAACTGGAAACTTGCTTCCCTCCCAAAGCTCAGACTCATGTGTAAATGATACAGATACCTCAAAGCTTGCAGGGAGTCTGCAACAATAGCACTTAGGCATCAGCTACACTGTGCATGTTGTTGAAGAGCAGATCATTTTACTCATTAGAAAAGATGTGAAAAGAAAGATGAAGACACAGCATGAATGTACAATCTAACTCAGTAACTTCTTGTTTTGGTATGCCTCTAACAGGTACTAGAGGACTTGATTCTTGATTGATATAATTTTCTGAAGAAAAGCTCAATTTTCAAAAACTGGGAAATATGCCATATAATCAGGTTGATGGTTATGTCCATATTTGTTTCACTTGCTCTACCCAGTCTGGCTAAATGCAAGACACTTGTAATCTGGAAGTAACAGACTTATTAGTGAAACACTCAGAGAACTGATACCTTAAACAGTGGGACCCTGGAAAATCATTTATAGAATAGAAGCTTCTGTAATTGTTGAAACAAGGCCAAACTACACAAACAGGATGTTAGACGATAGGGAGGAAACCTATACTACAGCTGAGGAACCATACCAGTCTAAACCGGCTGAAAAGAAAAATGAACTGACAAGTGAAGCAACCAAGCATGATACACTGAACAGCACATCTGCATCACTGAAGTTCACCAAAAGGACACAGGAGTGACGACCACCAGAGGGGTCTGACGACGCCCAAAGACCACCAGGGTACACAACTACGCATGCACCAGTGGGTGTTAACTTATGTAAATAGTTCCAAGAAATTATTTATATATGTATGAGATTTCTGGGAAATCTGATGTATATGTATGATTATATGACAATATAAGGACTGCTTACTGAAACTGAGGTTGAGCACAATTATTGGAAATATCTCCCGTGCTCCCAGCACTGCAATAAAGAATGTCTGCTTTCTAAAACTTAAAAATAAGTCTCAGAGAGTTTATTTTCCAGCTTTTCCAGTATGAGAACATAAATACCACTTATATGCAAGGTGCACCTTACCTTTTCATAATCTTTTTAAAAATCAAGGGCCAACACAGATACTCTTCATTATCAGTGGAAGATATTAGCATTATCAGAGCACATTATCCCACCTGCAATTCTTTGGGTATATGACATAACACATTCAAGGTTCATTTGGGTACCTTGCATACCACTGTATTGTGGTCATGGGTACACACAGTGAGACTGCTGACTGAAAAATGTAGCATTCTGTGAGCACTAAGCATTTAAAACCTAGACTTTTGAGTTCCAGGTTATCTGGGGTAGAATGAATTTTGGATTTGCCAACTTATAAAGTCTAATATCACTAGAAGTTCTTCAACATAACAATCATTAAACGAGGAAAAAATAGATAAAAGACATGACAAAAAGCATCATCAGATCATTTCATCAAACCAATCAGAGATCAGTGATAAGAAGATACAGAACTCAGACTTTGAAAGCATCACAGTTCACTTATATTCAGGCAGTGACTTAATTTGTCTTATTATAAAGCCAGAGAAAACCAGACTGGGTTCAGAACAGAACATATCCTATGAAAAGAAATACTCAGATACACATTTTTGGGGTGAACTCATTTGCCCTTCTAGAGAAAAACAGTAAAAGTGACCACATGTCACAGAAGTTCTTAAACAAATCATAGTAAAACTCTTATTGACAGCATTACACACTACCTCAACTTTCAGCAGGATACTATTTAACGTAATGTGCTAAAGATTCTCTTTAGTAAAAACTTCTTAGAAGACCTTCCTTCTTGCTGGGTAATGGTATGGAGAAGCAATTATTCCCTTATTCTCTATGGTGGCCAGCTGGGAGTTTCAAGATAACACCTGCAGCTGCCCTTTCTTTGCCTCCTCCCATGGGCAAATGAACTATACAAGCCACTAAATCTTTTCATCTTTACCTTTTAGCTTCTTAAGGAAGCTAGTTTCACCTGATTCTCCCAAGACCTGGAGTTAGGGTGGAGCATTTCAGCATTCCAGGGCTGCTAAAGCAGAAATTCAAAGGGCATTCCTCCCACCTCTTCAAACCTAGCCACCAGCAACTCAGTAACCTCTGGCCTGAGATGCTTTATATAAAAGTACCAACAAATCAGTATGACACCTCAGTGCTATAACACCTCAGGTGATTGTTTCTAAGTTTTAAGATCAGAAATGCAAAGAAATTTTTGATAACTGAGTGTTAAAAATAATCAGAGTAAGAACTATGTTGTTTGTAGTCCTAAATGATAAATGCTTGTCCATAAATGCTCAGCACCGGATACAAATTCTCAGATGGCCAACAATACCTTAACCTCCACACCAAGCCAAATAAAGTTCTCTCTCTACAGTTATATGTATATTAATTCCTGGAGAGCCTGGGTGTCAAACACAATATTTCTGGTGGGTAGAAATATTCCGATTTCCTCTCCATATCTGCAGGCACTATTCCAGTTCGTTTATAAACAAATCTCTCTTTCTGTCTCTGACATGTGCATATCCATGTGCACCTATTGTGACCATGAAAGCATCTTATAAAAGTGGAACTAAAGAAGAGGAATTTCAGATACTTTAAAGGTATGGATTGTTGAGCAGTGCCAAAACAAGGTGAAAAATGGGAGTTAATCCCCCCTCCAAATATAGAAGTAGTATGATTCAGATCACTAACACTATGTAGAGATAGATCTTAGCACTTATTTTGCAAGGGTAAGGTTTTTCCTCTGACAGCTTTTGACTCTAGTCTTTCATTTTCTTTACTTTCTCACAAACGCCTCAGAACAAAATATTTTATTTCACGGTGAATGGAACCTTTTGTGTCAAACTAAATTAAATGTTTCAGTCTTTCATTTCAGCAAGAAATATTCCATTCATTACTATTTGAATAATTCTCCCCCTTTCTATCTCCTTTCCCTCCCCTTAATTTTATAGTCTGATTTGGCAAGGAAACACCTGACATGACTGCACAGGGTGTCAGACATTCCTCTCTCTCTAGTTGACTAATTTCTATCAAATTTGACAGCCAGGGTTCAAACCTACTATGTGAGTTTTGTGAAAATTTATGTCTCACAAGATGGTAGAGACCATATTAGTACTCCCAATGAAGAAAAGGCAGAGAGAACTTAGTATTTGACAGCCACTGCTGGGCTGGTCAACACATATTTACTATGTGGTTAATTTGCATGTGTTGTGCTCTAGACCAGCCACAGCATGTACATTGTCTCTCACCCAGAGAGTAAACCAGAAAGCAGGTTGAGATTCAGGGGCACTGACAACAGTATGAGGATGGTCCCCAGGAACACAGAGGAGATCTAGAAATATCTCAGTGCTTATTTTGAGGTTCTTGCAGTGGGATGGGAGGGTGTGGTAGAAGACATAAACCCATCATAAACCAGGTTCATTGCTGCTTTGCCTGTAGAACTACTTGGTTTAGATTGGCTGCCAAAACAAAATAGACTGTCTATACAACTTTCAAATTCCACCCACCTCAAATTTTGAAAAAAAGAACATTTATCAACTGGGAAATTTGGGAGTTTTCACTTCACAGTAATGTCTCTGGCTCTGACTTAATTTCTGCAGACACTACCAGTAAGACAGACAAGAAACCCTGTGGGGTTATTTTCTCTGCAGAAGCTGTGAAAATCATTTGCTGTCCCTGAAGTCTCAGGCATAGTGCTCCCTTATACATACTAATGAGCTTCCAGATCAGCCCAGTCCTCCTTTTCTTTCCTTTCCTCCTACTGCACTGATTAAGGCATCGGCCTGCATTCACTAAAATTTCCAGCTTTTTGTTTGCCCTCAATAAAAAGTTGAGGCTGGTCGTGATTAAGGAGGTCACCAACTGCCAAGTGTGAAATATCTGCCTTGAGGGCACATGACTAAGGCCAAGTTCATAGCTCATGTAATGTATTTAATTTTCTTGGACCCATCTGATCAGACACGTCAGTTTACTAAGGGCAGTTGTCTGTGTCTGCCTCTGTATTCAAATTCTTTCCACACCAGGGAGGAATTACGTGGGAATGTAGGCTCTCTTTCTTGAAAATACTTTCAGACTATGTATAAAGCAAAGCGTAATGAAGGCCCTTACTTATTATATTCCGTAACATACAGTTCTGCTGAAAAAAAAAATATATATATATCTCTTCTTTCTTCTCTGATTCATAAAAGGAATGTAATCCTTTCAAAAACTGTCTTCTTTCTCATGCAAATCTTACCAAAGTCATCCCATACACCTATATGAACTGTAAAAAATATAGATTCTCAGCTTACTTGTGAACACAATTGTGCTTAACTATGCTCACCCAGGCTAAGCAACACATCACATTACTGTATAGGTAATCCTTGTAATATTTAGAGTGCTACTCAATGCAAGTAAGGATGCAGACTTCACAACGTGAGTATCTTTTGGGAACTAAAAGACAAGAAAAAAGGAAAAAAACCCCTTATTTTCCTTATATTGGTATACATTTATGGATCCAAGTAACTAATTGAATGGCTAGCATAAAAACACACTCATGATTGGAAATTGATTGTGTTTTTTTCAAACAGAGCTGGAACTTTCCTGGGGTTTAACCTGTCATTTGCATAGGTTAATTTTAAATGGCAGTGCAAATTTAGCTTGAAAAGATAATTATAATATTTCACCTCCTTTCATCTCAGGTTATGTAAATGAGACTTTAATCTTTTTGCAGTTCATATTATATTAATAAGTAAAAAAGAAAATCTTGATTTATGTTATGCTGTCAATCACTTGATAGCAGCGGACGCAAATGAAAGCATGTGGGTACAAATCAGGCTAATTTCCAACTATTCTCTTATGTCTTTCTTTTTATCTGTAGGGTTATGGCACGTATTCCAGATAAGGAAGTGAACAGAGAGATAGTTTTGACAGGTATCTTGTTAGACTGATATGTCATTTTTATCAGTAGTAAATGAATTCATCTCTCTCATAAGCAGACTATTTCTTAGACAGATGGTACTTTATGCAGTATTTCGTTGCCTAAGACTTCACAGTTCTGCTCAGGATCAACCCCCCTCACACACATATACTGTTGCTAAAAGTCTTCCTTACTCCACTCTTTTTGGTTGTCCATGGTGAGACTAAGGCCCAAATCATTTTGCTCTGCTTTCTCCTTTTCATTTTCATACAAGTTGTGGTTCTTATTGCACACCTCAGATGCTCTCCCTATTGCAACATCTTTCACAAATTGTTGCATGAGTAGTGCAACTCAGCTGGAATCAGGATGGGCCAAGGCACTAATGACTTAACTTTGCTTTCAACTGACATTTTTATTCCAAGGATGTGAAATGGATGAAAACAGGTCCAGTTCCTAATCATCACCACCAGGTGACACTGTTTTTTACCTGTGTGTAAACTTTGTTCCCCATTTCACAGCTGAAATGGTTTCTGGGCCTTATGACCATCAGCCTATCACAGTAGAAATCAATGCTGGGCAGTTAAGAGATTTTTCCTACTGTCATTTAATTTCTTTGTCGTACAAAACATAGACAAGGCCTGTTTTCTTCATGACAAATATTGCAGAAATTATCTCCTACATTTAATCCTAGGAGAAGGAATAATTGGACAATGTGATCTGGACAAGATGTGTCTCCATTCACACAGCTTCTGTGTGGCGCAAAGGAAAACTGATGATCTTTAACAGTCTGAAGAAATGTTAGTGATTTAATGAAAAAAACAAGACTTTTTTTTTATTTATCCCTAATCCTTTCTACAGAGGTACTTGTACATTGGTATCATCAGCAGCCTAAGAATAATCTATCATTTCACCATAAAACATTTCTTACCAGTTAAAAATCCAGTTTTCGGGACTGTTGTCCCACAGTTGCAGTTTCATTGGGCCTTGATACACCCACCTGTCACCTGCGATTTTTTTAACATTATTCTTAATGCATAAATGGCACTACTAGAGAGTTCAAAAAATCCTCTGACTCTAAAAGTATTTGAATCCAGGCCATCTCCTTTTTTAAGATTTTCAAAATTCTATTGTTCTCTAAAACTAGTTTTTCACATTAAAGGGTTCTCATGTTGTTATCTCCATCAGCTCAAACCAAACCAAAGGCAACTAGAATTTTAATGATTCTAAAGTGTTGTGAAATAGCCCTTGATAATCATTGTCCAGTCCTTGAAAAGGAGATTTCTCATTGAAAGGAAATGGTGGACTTTCTACAGCTATATAAGATAACTGACATCTGAAAAAAGAGATCATCTAAGAGAAAAAAATATATGGACAGATTCTCAGTTGGTATAAATAAAAAATAACTTTTATCAGTAGAAAATTTGGCTTATGATTTATGTATGAACATTACCTAAGACAGCCTTCATCCCTCTCTTACACCAAACTCAGTCTTTCTGCAGATTTCAAAGTATTGTCTCTACCATTTCATAGATTTCAAGGAGAAAAATAAGAAGAAATGCTGGAATAAGGAAGTCTTTTTTCAGTGTCTTATCTGGATTGAAAGGAAAATCACTAAGCACTTTCTTACACGTTTTGAATCAGAAGGTCTTTTATTACCATCAGACATTTTAGTTGGCATATATTCAAACTACGTCATAGTTTGAAATTTGCTTATTACAGTGCCCTTCCAAACTAAGCTATCTTAAAATTTTCACAATGGTTTTCTAAAGGAAGTAATTTAATAAAATGTAACATGATGTTGTGCTTCCTGACTGTGTGTGGGGAGGTTCCACCTAATTACTTTTCCTTCATTTTCTCCCACACAGGTACAAATGCATGCACTCTTCCTCTCACGTTTTCATAAATGTGCAGTGTAGAATTACTGCACTGACAAGAAAATAGAAATAATGAAGTAAGTCCTCTGCTTTACTAGTAGATCATCCAGGTCACATTCCTATGCTTCACTTTCAGTGTAATAAAGTATTATTAGATACTTTGACCCATTAAAATCAATAGGACTACTGCTGAACATAGTTGATATTACATTTGCCGAAAAGCATTTTTCCCCAGTGAGAATATGGATCAGATTCTTTTATTCTCTTCTTCCCTCTCTTGTTTTCACTGCTACTCACATGAAAGCAATGACAATTTTGAAAAATTAAGTAGGGCTTTCCTTAGCTGCTACTCAAAGAACTTTTTTTTTTTCCCGAAAGCTAAATGATGTTTGTTCATTAGACTTTGTCTTTCAGTCATGCAAAACAACCTAGTTTGTATGAAACCTCTTCCAAGGCCTCAAATTCAGTGTACTAAAAAAAATTGCCTTTTGCCTTCTCTAACAAGGTGAAACAAAGTACAAAAAATTAAAAGTTCAGCTTTGGTAATGACACTAAAATATTCAGGAATGTAAAAAGGAGAGAGAGCGTACGCTAGAACTTTACTCCATGGCTTGCAGTGGAAGTGTTCTACAGTAAAAGGTTGTTTTACTCTTGAGAATTAATCTACTCTCTATTTTTAATGTGTTACATAGTCTCCTCCAGAGTAGTAAAATAGTAATTCCAGTACTGAAAGCACTTTCATTATTTGTTTGTTCTCCAAAGAACAAATTACCAGTTTTCACCTGGGAAAGGCTCCCAGCCGAAAGGCTCAAATATTCAGTGGATCAGCAAAGCAATATTCATTCTTAGTTTATCTTTTTTTTTTTCAAGAAGAAATTCTTGTTGCTCAGAATTACCTCAAAAGGCAATCCTGAAAAGCAAACAATTTTTTGTAATGGAGATTAAGGAAAAAATAAAATAAAAATTTAAACACCTCTTTCATAAGAGCAGAGTCCCTTTTTAAAAATAAAAATCTATACCTTTTTTGCTTATCACGCAAGTTCTTTTCTTGAAGCCAATCAGACTGTAACTTGTGTATTGAATATGCACACAATAAGCAGCTGCTGCTTTCCTAAACTAATATCCATTAAACAAAATCATCGTAAGTGCATCAATCTAATGTAATAGCAAGAATGTCATTGAAATAGGAAGTTGTCACGGGATCAATGTCCCCTGCCTTGAAAATAAACATTGTGGTTTCGACTCAGCACTTATCAAGCAGCAGGAGACCATTATCCTGTGATAACATCCTATTATATTGACATTATCTGTTAACTAGAGATACTCAGCAAAATATCAGCTTTGTTCACTTTGGATAAAATAAGCACTCATTTTACATCTGCTATACATAACTATGGGGTGTGAATTTCCCACAAACCCGAGTGACTTTAGAAATACAAAAACAATTAAAAAAATAGTTTATGACATTTACTACTACTTATATGGTCATTGAATGTTTTTAAATGAGCAAGAGGTAGCGAAGCCATCAGAATTATAATTACCTCCACATTGCTTTCTACTGATGCCAAACTCTTCCCTGGCTATTATTCTGTCATTTGTTTATCACATTTTGAGCTATGATTTTTCCTTGGCTAACCCCTTGTTCTGAACTACCTCTCCAATATCCATTCAAACTATCATACAGTCTACGGGTCTTTTTTGGTAAGTAGGATGTATTATTGGTTTTGAAGTAGAAACTTCTCCCAGATCTATTCTAATTAAGCAAGTACATCAGGACCAGACAACATTCTGACTGATAAATGAAGCATTACTGATCCTAGGATGATACCTTCCTGCCACTAAGACCTACATGCATCTTCCTTAGAAGTCAGCAAATCACGGGAGCACTGCCAGACCTTTTACAAGCACCTGATACATTTCCTAATTCCACCTCCCCTTCACAATTTAGTTACTAACCTCATAGCTGAGGCTGCTATCTGGTATGCATATTACTCATTGAAGGCATCATGTTATTCACAAACTACGACCTTGGCCTCCCCTATCCATCATCATCTCACTCAATTGTCCATAGATATTCACTGATAATCATTACGTGTTGCCTTACGAGGTCTTTATTTTCCCCTCCTTTTGTGTGATTTTTACACTTAGAAAATAAAAGCTTTTAGCCCTGCTCCCTGAAAGTATGAAAATTTCTTTAAATGTCATCTAGATCCACCTTTTTAAAGCCTAAGCAGCTTGCAACATTATTGTAAAAAATAGGGTAAAATTAGTTCGCACATTCCAAAGTGAAGTGTTCTTGATTTATTGCAAAATTACCACATATTTCTATCTTTGATTAAATAACAAATACAAAAGACCAGATCTAATTACAGGCATATGATAGGTTTGTGGTCTAGGAAGAGTAACTACTACAGATTTTTTTCCTGTGGAGCTGAAGTAGCTGGTCTGCTATGTAATATGGTGTAGAGTATTGACGTGGAACAGTTTTCTTTGTTGAAAGTTTAATGTCAGCTGTATTCCTCTGCATGCGTAACGTGTTTCCTACATTACTCATTAATATTCAGGCAAGAAACAGTTGCAGAAGTAGTGAATGAGGAGTGAATTAACTTTAAAAATGAAAACAAAACCAAAAAAAAGGGAGGACATATTATATAATGAAGAAAAAATTTATGTAGCTGGCTAAACATCCTTCTACTCTACTTTATGTGGGCCAGTTCTCTCATGACAGCCCACATCACAATGCCACATTGCCTTATGTATTGAAGTTTAGCATGTTTGGCACAAGGATTTTGTCCTAGCTTTCTTAAGCACTAGACAGATTAGAGCTTTCCTGTGAACTGGCTTACAGTGTACTATGCAAGTTTTTGCCTTTCCTTCAAATCACAATGACTGCTTGACACTTATTTGAGCTTTTCTTAAGCCTACACACTCCTTTCTTCCATCCTTTCCTGCTAGCTACTCCTGCTCTTTAACTCCCATCTAAAACAAGCTATATCATGGTCATCTGAGGCTCCACAGGACTTTTTTCCTAGCATACTGATGTCCCATCAGCATTACCTAACCTCATGACAGAAGAGGTGTAGGCCTACCATCTGCATCTCACCATTTTAACTGGGTCCACACTTAGATGTCTCTTTCATGGACTGTTTTAGCTAAAGCTCCCCAAGTATCTTCAAAGAGGGAGGGAAAACAACGCAGGAACAAGAATAGTCCATGGTGAGAATGGGTGAATGGTAAGTATTCTGTCCCTTAGAGCCTTCACTGAAGGAAAGTTCCGTGGCCAAAACGGAAGTCAGAGGCAAACATGGACTACCCTGATCATACTAGAATCTCCAAGAAAACAACAATTCAAATAGTATCTTGAATTTGTTCTGGCTTTTTTTTTGGCTTTCCTTGCTGATCAGTCCTTACTATTGATCACAGCAATTTTTACACTCTCACCAAATAATATATATAGTGAGTAGATTCTACTTGAAGTTGAAACTTTATCATTGGAGGTTAATTACTGAATACATTCCAGTACATTTCTAATCCTTCAAGATGGACAAGCCAAAGTAACAAATTTTGTTTCAGCAGAGAAGAAAACATGCTCTCTCACAAAGGCAGAGGGAAGAGGGTGGGTGATGCTGGAAGCAACCCACAGATGTAACAAACCTCATAACCCATGACATACTCATTATTCTGCCATGTCCCTGTGTGTTCACTCCCCTCAGCAAGTCACTAAAGAAACCAGCCTGATCGTTACATAAAGCACAGTGGAATCATCCCAGACACACGTGAGAAGAACATTTAGATGTTTCCCACTTCAGAGAGTAACAGAGAAGCTAAAAATGGTAAGTTTCAACTGTTTCATACATTAGGATACCGTAATGTTTTACAAGCTAATTTATGCATCCCTCCTGGGCCTTATTACTACAGAGGTATAGCAGAGAAGGACAAAAGGGTAGCTAAAATCTATTGCAATTACACATTTGCAAGCAATTAGGGGCAAGTTCTGTTTGCCCTTTGTGAGAGCACACAGTAGGAGTTGCAAGTACAAGAAATACCTATACTCCTTGGCATATTTTTGCTCTGTATCTCAGAGCTCACAGCAAAATTTAGCATACGAATGGTTATTAATATACACAAATATATAAAATGATGTCGGCAGCATTTTTACTGTACATGGGGGGGTTTATTGATATTATTATTTTGTAACATTAGTAGAGATCTATGCAAAAAAAAATCAGAAATATTAATTAGGATTGTAAGGGAAGATTCCTGTGAAAATATTTTCATTTAGTTTTGGGTGGGAGAGCAAAGGAAAAATGGTTCGGAGTTACTAGGTTTGACGATGGGTTCTAAAACACTGAACAAAATTTTTAATCATGTAATGCTGCTTCTTTCCCAGAAGGAATTGCTTCTTGGAAAGTCCAGCTCTAAAATAATCAGTGGCTAAAAGGCTTGGCCATTCTTGCCTGGCTGCAAGTCTTTTATATATCCTCTTCAAACCAGGGATTTCAGCCAGGGTTTCCCACATGAGGTTAGTGCCTTTGCTGACCAGGCCGTTAGCTACTTTGAGGTAGATCTCTCAAACTCCTTCTTAGATCTGTTCTACTCTATAAAATTAAAAATTCATTTAACTACATCAAGAGGCAGCCTGAGTTTGCATAACAGTGATTAGAGCACTTTAAGATGCAAGAAATTGATGTTAGAGTACTTGTTCAATGGAAGTTTGATTAGTTATTCAAAATGGAACAGCCCCCAGCAAGGGAAATGTATCCCTGGAAACAGTTCATGGAAGGAAAGGCACTCAGATAACTGAAGTTCAAGACTGTAATTAGAATGAATTGAGACAAATTCATGTAGCATCATCTGCAGTGAATGCCCTAATGTTTTGAGCATTTCCTTTTACTGTGTACACATGTGGTTCTCACTGCTTTTTCGTGAGTAAATTTGAAAGGTCACACCTTTCCTTAAAAGGAAACAAGACAATTAAAGGAAATTCTACAGCTTCTAATCAAGCTCCATTATTAACTAAAGTCTGCCCTAACTCCAGACCACACTTTTCAATATTACACTGCTAATAGAACGTGTACAGCAAAATTCTCCATTCTGTTCCAGCAAGTTTATAAAATGGTTTCAGTGAATCTGCAATAATTCTGTTCAGTAATCAATCATGATTACTAGCTATATACAGTACACACAGCAGAAGCGATTAATTAGGGGAAGCCTGGGGTAGCATGCTAATTAGTGATATGCTGAAACAGCATTTGTGCATGGCTCCTTGAAACTACAATTTTTCCATCGGCACAATTGCCTCACCCTAAGTATCTCACCTTACAAATGATGCACCATTTTGTCAAATTAATTGGCCTGTTACATCAACACAGTCTGGAAGGAGACTGGTTTTGCCTGTAGGATCTAAATAACTTTATTCTTCATATTGTACACTGCATTTCACCATGTTTCTTAAATCTCACTAGATACTTCCTACTCTTTAAATCCATATGGGAGATCAATAACTTTTTCATGTGATTATTATACTTAATAAGGTAGGGTACATAGTAGTATCTTAGTAGCCTTTTGCTGTAGTATATATTAATCATATCTCTCCCAATATCAAGAAATTTTGTAACTGTATTTTTTGATGATGTTGAGTCGCTTTGGAGAAAGGAGATCAGAGCAAGAGTGAAAAATGAAAACTCCAGCACCAGTGGTAAGTTTCATTCTCTACTATTCCAGGAAATGCTAAAAACAAAATCCATCAATGTAAATATAGTTGAGTTTTTACCTTAAGATAAGGGTTATTGGCCTGGGTTTCTCGAAAAATGTCTAAAGAGGCCAGAGCAGTCTTATGGTAGGATTTCACACAGTATCTGGCTGAATTGGTACTGCTGGATTACATCCTAAACTGTGCTGTGGTATTTCATTTCACTCCTTCACCAATGGCCATAATAGACCATATCCAGGACAGTGGGTTTGGGCTCAGGACTTTCTGGTCCTAAATAAACATGCATTACCAAAAGAATTATGCCTGCTTGAGAAATATCAGAACACACAAGAATTAGAGCTTATGAATAAAATTGTTTCACGGAAACTTTCTTAAAGGGTACTTATTTCTCCTGGAAATAGTTTTGGATCAAAAGCATACTAAGAGTTTTTTCCCCAAAGTTTTGCCCCATTTTGTGCAAAGCAGAGGGAATTTCCTTTCCATTTTAATTCCTTGCCTGAGATTCCTTCATTTTTTCCTTCAGAAGAAGGAAAATACAAAACTCTCTGAGAAACTCATTTTCAACTTTACCCTGCCCCTTTTTTGGGGCAGGGGGAAAGATAAATTTCCCCGGAAATTAGAAAGTGATGAAAAATAAAAAATGTTGGAAAGATTCTAACAATTTGAACAGTCAAAATTTCATTTTTCTTCTACAATTTTTAATTAAAACTATATCAGCCTTCTCTATGGAAAAGATATATAGCAAGAGAAGTCAGCTACTGAGTCCAAAATAGCTCCTGCTATTTCATATGAATGAAACAAAACCTACTAAACTTTAAATTGAGTACTTTGGAGAAAGTCTTGGACATTTGAAGCCATGGTTCAACATTCATTGATACTTAATATATGTATTGTCTGACCTCCCGGCAGAACAAACGTGATCTGGATCAAGTGCAAGCACACAATTACATATTTCTCCAGCCACCCCCACAGCAAGCAGTACAATGCTTATGCCAAATCTATGCCGGCTGTGGGAGGACAGAGGTTAAATGACTGAACCAGAACTGCTGAGACAGCAGAGTGAGCTTATACTGTTTCTGTGCTTTGCTTTACATTTGAGCAATTTTTTATTTGTTGCTCTCCACTCAAAAGCCAGATTTACCATTTTGTGTAGCTGCAGCCTGAGGCGCTCTGTTCATTACATCAGATAGATAGCGCACACATAATCAGCAAATTATTACTCTTCAGCATCTACTGAGATGTCCACCTTTGGAGAGAAGAGATACCTAGTCCTAAGGCACGTTCGGTGTCCGTCTTTTTATCGAGACTGTTAACAAGGGGCAATTACAATTAATTCTCACAATGCCTTTTGTGCTACTGATGCCCATCAAATGGAAAATGGTCTGAGAGCAAAACAGTTGACAGAATTCGAGCAGCTATTTGAGAACAGACAGTTTTCAGAGTCTAATTTCATTCCAAGGTCAATTTGGCCCCTTCCTGATATCTCTACTATACTATTTTTATATAATAAGCTTTGATACACGTTGGTTCAGTTTTTAAGGGCAAGCTTCTGCAGTACCTGCCCACTTTTCATCACACTGTGGCAAAATCAACCTAGTATTTATATGCATCTCCCCCATCTTCCCTGTTTTCCCCTAAAAGACAGGCAAGTTTTTCCAGAAGTTATGGAACTGATGGGAAAGAAATCCCGCAATTTCTCAGTACAATTAAGCGTGAAAGCAAGCCTTGGCCTTCTGCTAAGTAGCTGTACTGTAGGCAATCACTTGTACACAAGTTAACTTATTCAAAGTGTTCTTCTACATGCTTCACAGTGCATGAAAGGCACAGCTTCAGCAGCTATCCACTCGATACAGAATTCGAGCAACAGCCCATGGATTAAAGTTTCCTCAATTCATTATCTGTGCTCAGAAATACCCAGTCACCTCCAGAAAGCGTCTGCCTACTGAACTGTAAGCATGACCATCATGGCATTCTGAAAAGATAAGCTAAATACAATAGAAAGTACAGAGAATGGCTTCAGTTATACAACATCAGGCTCTTAAGTAAAATTGGAGGTGCGAATTCATCTCTTCTAAAATTCAATGGTTGAAGAATACAGAAAGCACATCACCGCCATAGTTGGAGGGTTTTTGTAATATTGAATTAATTATAGTTAAATAATTTCCACGTAGTAGTCACTAGCCTTCTGCTTAAGTGGTTATTCTAATATAAAAACATGTAACAGCTACAAAAGACATTTTGAAAAAACACCGACAAAAAATAAACAGAGGGGTGATTTCAAAGTACACAACTCCTAATGCTTAAAGATCCATTGTTTCACCTAACACAGTGCCAAACTTATGATGGGAAAATCCTACTAAATGGTTAACTCCCATCTACATTTCCACAACAGCAGCAAAGAACAGAAAGCATCCATTCCCTTGAGAAAGTACGGAAAAGGTCCATTTATTATCAGAGACATGAAAAACACCTTGAGTAAAGAAAAACAAAATAGTAACACTAAAGTAGAGCAATTTAGTAGTCTGCTTCTGCCTTATAACTAACTTCAGCATGAAATGGTGGAATTCAGAGGAACACGTTATTTTCTGAATTAAAGGTGACATTGCCATAACTCTCTCATTACTCTTAACATATTAAAAAAAAAAAGGACCAACAACATTTCCTTGGTCTATGGCTGTCAGAAGCCTGACTACTGAATCAATGTAGTTTATTTTCAGTTTATTCCGCTGAAGGGGTTTTGGATGCTATCTTGCAACAGTGTTGGAGATTTTTTCAAAGGTGCAATGTAAAATGGGGTACTCAGTTTTCCATGAAAATCCATTTTATTTTAATATTTAACACCTATTTGTTTATATGATATGTAGTCTATTGACACTGAACATAATGGTCTATAGGAGAGGGCATTTTGCCTTATCTTTCTCTTACTAGACTTTTTCCAACTTTTCATAAGTTAATAATGTATTGTGCTCTTAGTCTTTCTTCTACCACAAAAGCATCCATAAGCAGTGGTGCTATTTATTGTCTTATTGCCCGGTGCTTGAAAGTGTTCTCACTTGTATTAAAAATGTAGAAGTCTGAATTAATTTAATAAGAATTGATTATGAGTCACTTGAAGGTTCTGAAAATCCCAACCTCCCTAGCAATTTAGGAGCCTAATTTTAGACTCTCCCTCCTTTGGGCAGGGAGGATGTAAAGTGCTTGTAAAAATATATTGTGTAACAGAGAGTGGTAAAGTTCGCTAAGGTTTGTTGGGTGTTGAGACATATGCAGAACACAGATGACACTTTGCTACCACAAAGCTATTGCTGACAAACAAGTGGAGAAACAAGAATTTCAGTGTTACTAACATATTGACTGACTTCTGCTTTTTAGCAGAGCCTAATCTTGATTGAAGATACAGAAACAGGTTGGGTTTTTTTTTCACAGAAAACATTCTCCCCCATTGCCCCTCCATAGATGAATAGGAAAAAAGAAACATTTTTCAAATTCGGAATAACATTTCTGATCATAAGCATGGAGACACAAATACTCTTCCATCCCAAAGAAAAGAGGAGATTTTGGGTTAGAGTCATTGCCTATGATGTGCAAAATGGAGATTTGGCTGTTGTTGGAAGGCCGGAGTAGGCACTTGAATTTGAGTTTCCTACATCCTCATTAAACTGTAAGCATGATTAATACGGGATTCCACTGCACATGTATTAATTTATGCATAAAAATCATGTTGAACATATTTGATGAACAAAGGCAAAGGAGAACACAAGAGTGTGCAAATAATTTCTAATCCAGGACTAATGGCAGATAGCAATACTCCATTTCCCCAAAATATAGAAAAATGCCTGCAGATTCCAAGGCAATACCTATTTACTCACCTGGATATGAAATTTGGAGTTAAACCTAATTAAAACTGTGCAAAGATCCAAGATACGGACCTGTCTGGGGTATGTGCATTGCACTGACAGCAATGGTAGTTGGATGTTACATTTAAACTAGCATTAGGTGTTTCACTTGACACTAGATTTTACACAGCTATATTTCTATAAAAATAAGATGTTTTCAAATATTTTTATAAAGCTTTTATTGTGATGATAGAATTTTTGTAACCTGCACCAAGTCTTTATTATCTTGAAGAAGGCAGCTATAAAACTGCTGGTTTTAAAATCAATTTATTCTCAAGTCATCTTCCACTAGCAATTGCAACCTTGCTCGCTGCTACCTTCAGTTTAGTACTTGCATTTCTATAGGAGTTCCTGCAAAATGCACTTTTTTTTCCCCCATTCTCAATTACAGGTTTCAGTAAGAAAACTACGCTGACAAACTGACACTAGAGAGACCTTTCAGCAAGTTATCCCAGAAAGGGTCAGCTTTAGTCTGTGAAGTACTTAGAAATGTATTGTACATGCCTCCAACATCATAATAACTGAGAACACTGCTGCTGGGTATAAAATCCATGGTCTTCTCTGATATTAGCCTTCACAGTGCTCAAAACATAGTATATTGAATGCCATTTGTGATGAAGTGCCAGTTGGAAATGGAAGAAACAAGAATAGTAGTGTTGAGGAGCTTATGAAACCTTCTGGGGGAGGAAGAGAGCCTCACAGATCCACAGATAAAATGGAAGACCTAAAAACATGGTATTCTACCCAGGTGGTATTTACAGTGCTCTGGTGATAACAGGCAGGAAGATCCCAGATGTCTCTGCCATACGCAAAGAAAATGCTTCCGCACGTTGTGCACAACCAGCTGCTATACTCTTCATTTGAGGGCGGAGCCTTTCACTCATTGCAATACTTTTTCAATTGGTGGAGGTAATACGCAAAGAAAAGTCTACATTTGGTAGTTCATCTTTGCGTAATTTTCCAATCACATTTTAAGAAACACAAGAAGGTGTATGGCTAGATAGAAAAATAAAAAGATTACTCAGTTTCAAAATTTAGCTTGCAAGCCTGTTCTAGGGCTAGGATTTGAAGGAGGATCCTCAATCTCAAAGGTCAGTGTCCTCTTCACTAGGCTGATAGCTATTCTGTGACAAACGTCTCTTTTCCCCCAATCCCTCTCTCTCCATTTCAAACCTGAAATAACTTCCTGACAATATTTTTGACAGAACTTACACCTCTGTTCTCCCTCTTTTCCATTTAGCATGCCTCTACATAATACTAGCTGTACTTTGAGCCACAGAGTTGAGCTCACATGTAAGCATTTTGTTGACAGAGACATAATAAGTAGTTTAGAAGAATTTGTTTAAGAAGTAAGGTACACATTTAATTTTCATACTCAAATACTATGCTTGTTAAAAAGTCATTCCAAAGATTTCAGATTGTCTCCAGAATAGCAAATACCTTCCCAAACTTTAAAAGGTATAAACTTTGCCTTTGTGAAAGACAAAGTGAAATATAAACAGGAAGAGCACAGCAGATAAAGTTGGATCCATTTCCTATGGAGTCCTATCCTCTCCTGTCCAGGAGATTTGTTTTGTTTTTAGGATTTACTAATCCTAAAATGTTTTAGGATCCTAAAGTTTGCCAAATCCACCAAGATAACATCAGAATACTAAAGTGCAAGAGGCTACCCCATCAAAACATTAAACTTCTTGCAAAATTTCCTTAGAAACAGTCATGACAGTAAATTCTTACCTGTACAGGGTAGTACAAAGTTCCACTGATATTCAACGGTGTAAGTAAATAGATTTCAACTCATTGCTTTTGAGCATGGGTTCACCACAGCCAGACATTTACTTTATCCTTTCAGAGCTTAACTGCTATTGGGAAATGAAAATTCTGGCACTGAAATGTTCAAGGTAGTTTTTTCAGCTCAGATTTATTTCTGTTCTCTAATTATTCCAAACTCTCTATTATATAATTTTTTGTTTAGTTTTGGTTTTGTTATAAAAAAAAACCCAACCCACAAGCCAAACAGACAAATCCCCACCAACTAAGAAACAATAATGTTTTAGGGAAAAGAAAGAAAAAAAAAAAAAAAAACACTAAACCAGAAAACAGTTACCACAAATTGGAATGCTAATTGGCTTTAACATAATACAACTCCATGATTTTGAAAAGATCACTGCGGTTAATAGAATTCATGTGAAGAATTAAGTAGTTGTCTCATCTTTCATGTGCCGGGCACTGAAAACTGAGACCAAATATTCTTACTTTCCCTTCTTCCCCTTCAGAAATTTCTCTAGCAAGAGAAATGAACACAGAGAGGCCTGAAAAGAGATTCCATGGTAGCAATTAAAATCTTTTCTCAAAACCTCTTATTTCACAGTTGTATTTGGTGAAGGCTGGTGGATAGTAAGATAAGCAAGGAAAAACGTGGACTGTATTGCTGTGGGCACTACTTGAAGAGACAGAAAAGTCTGTGAGTACCTAGAAAGCAGTGAAGAGAGGAAGAAAATTATGTCTCATATACAAGGTTTCTGTTTGATTGGTTTTCTGTCAGTTATGAGGGAAAAAAAGAAACAACTTCTTAGATGTGAACTGATACAACTCGCAAGGTAGCAAATTCCAGAGGGCCCAGTTAATTCAGGAACGCCTTTATAAAAGGGTGCTCTGTGAGTATCACTGTAAGAAAGCACCAGGGATGCATTCCTGGCCAGTTACAACTTTTAAAATAATTAACTACCTCCACTTGCAATGCCCTAGCAACCTGATGGCCCATTACAGATCCAGTGCACCCTTTTACTCCACTGCAGAAAACAGTCTCTCTTCCATGTGAGTGCAAAGATGCGGAGTATAAAATCAACCTCCATGATAAGCGCAGAATCCTTAATTACACAGAAAGAGAAAAAGATCCAGTCAAGGCCCATTGATCCTGCATATGGAATACTGCCATTCAGAATCACTCCTTACTGCGGATGAGCCTACTTCCCAAAATATGACAACTAGTGTTCTCACAGGTTCCCATTTGTGGAGATCATAAGGTTAGCACTCAGAATCTGGATTCTCTCACTACCTCTTAACCATCTAATGCCTAATATTTTCTGAAAGTGGACTGCTCTTGCTCTGGAGGCCTTTGGCTTGCTCTTTCTAATGATTGATTTTATCATGGGTCAGGGGCAGGTGCTTCCAAAAGATCGACATCTAGGGAGACTCATTGACCAAACAGGGGAGCTTACTGGAGCATGTCACACTTCTTCCCTGCCCAAGACCAGTTCTTCCTTTCTTCCAACATAATAGCAAAAGATAGCCTCTGTGTATGCCCCGTACACATTGTAAGTGTACGCATTCAGCAGCATAAAAGTAGATTCAAATACATGACAATGGCTATGTTTACAGGTACCCTCACACCTTTCTCAATTTGTCTAGCAAGTTCCTCTATCATAGATAATTTCTTCCAGTTCCATGTTTCTGAATTTTAACACTTTGCATTAAGGATCTGGTACTTATCTGCTCTTGAGATTATAGAAATCAAACCTTTTCAAAAACTGTTAAAATGACAAGTGTTTACCAGCATAGTGTTTCTGGCTGAGTTACAGACTCTATGAAATTGATGGTGTAAGCTACTAATCTCAGAGGACCATGCAACTTAAATCTGTGTATCAGTGGAAAGATACCATTTTGTTCTGTATTTCTAAATGACAAAGCTTAATCAGAATAAAATAAATCACTGAGCAATAAGATTAGAATAATTTCTCAGTTCAGCTATTTTTGTTTTGATACTTAATTCAGTCATTTTTGACAGCTGTCTGAAAAACCCCACATCAAAGAGCAAGATCTGAGCTCTGAGATTATTCCAGTGACTATAACCTCCCAGCTCCACCAAACACACTCCCCGTACACTCAGGAGTAGCCTCCACCTCCTATAGCAGTAACTGCCTACATCCTCTAAAGTGAAATGCTGGTCACGTTCCTCACATCAGTAGTCCTACATCCTCTCTGTGAAGGATAGCGCCCTCACCAGGACAGGGCAAAGTTAAGGAAACAATCTCAAGGTTCAATACCTCGAAAGAATGAAGTCATGGATGACAATGCTTAGAGAAAGTCTCATTAAAGTGGAAAACATCTATACACAACTGTAAACATAACTGCAATTAGATACCTATATATGCTACAATTAAATACCTACATATGCTGCGGCTGTTGCCATGAGCTAAGCTTCTAAAAAGCTGGAGTAGTCTACTGAGACCAGCAGCCATTTTAATTTCATTTCAGTGAAGGTTATGAAGGAAAAACGATTACACTCTCTCCCTCTGATGGAGCTTTATTTTTGTTCTTATTTTGTTGTCCTTAATTCAAAATGAGAGTCATTTCAACAGAAAATATCTGATTGCTCTTTGAATGCAGAGAAACACAACAGAGGAGATTAGCAAGGTGCTTTGCTGGAACTGATGCCTGTTGCTGGAATCTTTTGTCACATAAGTATTTTCAGAAAGCAAGTAGAATCTGTCAAGTCCTCAACATTAGTCTCTTTCTCTCTTAACACTATTTCCACAGATTAATTAACTCAAATGTCATTCTCTTATAGCTGCATGCACTCCACAGAAGAGTACTTGGTAGCTGCTGTGTGTTTTGGATCAAACAAAGCTCTGCAGGGATACAATCATAACTCCAGTAAATTGCTGTTGCAGTGGAACGCTACAGAATAGCTTTTCAGATATGTTCTGGGAAAAACCTTAGCCCAAATGCATTTTCAGAGCAAAAGATTCACAATGTCCCTTTCTTCACCTCACCATTAGAGGCCATCTGTAGTTGCCTTTCTACATGCACTCTGAGGACAAAAGATGCTACCTTTTAGTAGACATGGGACCCTTCCTTTGGCCATTACACCTCAGTGGAAATACTTTATTTCAGAACATTCATACCTAAGGTACAGCTGTACAACATTTACTTAGTAACATGGGGAGTTGTTATGAATAACTCCTGTTTGTCTGTTTAGTTAACCTGCATCATGTAAGCAGCACGTGCACACACATTCTCCTGTGCAGTCTTGCAGGTTCTGTTCTGGCACCAGACCTTGAAAATCAGACCAAAAATTAATCTCTACATTCAAAATATCTGAAAGACATTCAGTAACTTATATAAAATTTGCTTCTTACTCTGTTCAGGCTAAACCCCTTGTATTTTCAAAAACATAAATGTGTCTTCATGTTCAGGGAATAAAACAAAACAGAAATAATACAGCCGTGCTAGTCAGTGTGGATGAACATAAGTGCTAGAGAATAGTTCACCTGGCCCATATGCTGCAAGTGACTTCACACAAACTTTCATTGCCCCTTACTGACTTTGGTAAGTCTGAGTCTTTATTTGCCCTCATCAATGGCTCTCTCCTCCTTAATGTCCATCCTCAGTGACAAAAGATCACAAACTCTTTTTCAAAGGTTTTTCTTTTTTTTTTCCTGTTCATTGCCATTCTTAAAATAAGACCAAGACAAGAGTGTAGCTCTAATTATCTCCTTCCAAATACTGTAATGATTTCCCCTTTACAATTTTTTCCCGCTATGGTTAGAATGCAAAGCAATTATCCACTGGTATTTGAGAGTAAATGATACCTAGTATAAAACAGACAGAGGTAAACCAGTAAATATACACACAGGTAGCAAAAACACATAGAAAAATCCATTTCGTATTTGAACCTCACACAATGCAAGTCTGAGTATTAGATTTATTTTAACAAAAAAAAATCTATCCAGTAGAATATAATTACTGTAGAAGCCAGAGGGATAACCAGTCCTCTGAATTCTCACCATTCTCTGAGCAACTACTAAACTAGAACTTTCTAGGCTAATACCGGGAAGCATTATGACAATTCTGCTCCTGAGCTTCTCTGAGCTTAAATCAGCATGGGTATATTAAAATAATGTCACATAATTTTCCTCATGAAACTATCATTTCGCTGTAACCTGGAGGGATACTGTAAGATACACTATAGCACTATAAATGTAAATATTCTGTACACCAAGCATTCCATGAAAATGGAAACTTAATGATGTTTATATTACAACATCACTGCTGGAGTTAGGGTTATATTAGCATTTCTGTGATAACCCATCCCACCATATCCCAGAGGTTTATAACTCAACTGTAAAAATTTACTACAAGCTGAAATTTAATGTATCATCAAGTCCACCCCAGGAGCAATTTATTTTTTTTAAAAGGAGACAACCATCTCCATGTTTTGAGATTGAGAATGTATATATAAATATGTTAAACATACTTTTTGGTGTTCAATTCAAGGAAGAAAAAAAAAAAAAAAAACAACAACCCACTAATAAAATGGTTGTAAGAAAAAAAAAAAAACATAACCACATCCTGATCTGAAGGCATCAGGTGGGAAAATACGATGAACAATTAAAATATAATTTCAGAAAACGTTTTATGAAGAGTCAAAGTAGCTGCTAGGAATAAAACCTCCTTAAAATTGCCAAGATCCTGAATTACTTTGATGTGTGTTTATTTTCTGCCTTGTAAAGACGTAATTTTCATCCTGTTCTTTTTGAGGACACAACATTGATTTTGCTGGTACAGCTACAGATTCAGTCCCTGAGTAACTGATATGCTTTTAAAATACAGGATACACTATAATGTAACCTGAGCCATAAAACAGTTTCTCCTCCTCAAACACACTTCTTCAAAGCTCGTTTCCATACTACAGAATTCGCTCACCCTCATAGCCATCATGTCCAGCTCAAATCCCAAGTAGCTGTGTAGGGATCGAAGCCTTCACCTCCTTATTCTAGCACTTATAGGTTTTGAGGTTAGTTCTCAAGAGGCCTTTTGTTTGCTCAGACCATACCTAATATGACTAAGACGACTGACACAGTTCTTTCTATGTCTGCACCTGTGTTGCGAAGCTTTAATACTCACTTTCATTTCCATGGATTTTTCTTTGTTATTGCTGCTGTATACATTTTACCTTCTTGAATATAAATGAGGTTTATTGCTACAGTCTAGGTTATTGCCATGAGCTGTTCTAAGGAAATGTAAACTATTCTTTCTTCTGTAAGACTTTGGGAATTATCAGAGCCCAAACTTAATGTATGCTTTTCCTCAGAAGAATAACCACAAAGTTCTGTAGCACAGCCAAAACTGGGAAATTGGGGGTAGAGTGGATGAACACACATAAATTTGAAACTAAGATTTCAGAACTACCTTACACTTTGTTTTCAGATGATCAAATTACCCCTGTGAAGCTTCATTTCTGCCCAGAAAGTTAAGAGGAATCTTAGCATTTTCCCATCAGTTAAAGTATTTGTATTATAATCGGGTGTGCAATGGAAGTTGGAGCAGAATTTGAAAGATAAACACTGGAAATGGCTCAGTAATCAAAATCTTGTTGTTTGAGAAACATTACAAATTTTAACTGCGAGGACACTATTTGCTAGCTGTTTGTTGTTGATAAGACCTCTGTACTGAACAACTGCAGACAGACCATGCACTGAAGAGTGCATGTGTAAAATACATGAGAGACACAGAACACAAGAGGATACTAAAGAACATGAAAACTTCCAAATATAAGTATTTTATTCTTTAACATTCTTTGGTTTTGTTGGAGAAAGATGACTGAGAGGCCAAAGCAGTGTAATACTTAAAACAAGAGTCTTTAGGGTGGATCCAAGTGACAAGAAATCATTCAACTGCAAAAAACTTGTGATGGAAACAGTATGCATTGATGTGCATGACAAAAAATTAGAAATTTTTGATCAGAAATATGAAAATCAAGGCAAGAGCTAGTCACTTACTTGAAGCTGACTAATCCTTTCAAATAAAAACAGATATTCACTTAGTGAAGTAACCATGAAGCTGGGAGCAAGAAAAGCACAACAGCTTTGAGGATCGTGATCAGACTATCAAATAGTGATGTCTACTTTCTGAAAGAATTTCTTGCACTTTGTGATCAGTCACATCGTTTCTAGTCCTAGCACTCCAACAATTTGACAGTACTTGTTTTTCTTCAGATGAAATCACTGCATATAACTCATGTTACAGAAGTGTCAAAGAATGATTGCCTTAGTGTCATTCAAAAGGTAGCCAGAACAGACCTTGAGAAGGCAGGACCTGTGCACAAACATTATAGACAGATCTTTGCCAAAAGTGGCCTTAAAAAACCTTTGGTGATGTAGATATCACACCCTTCTCCAGCAGTCCTTTCCTACCCACCAAGTGTCCCTGAGCCCAACAACTAGCCTCAGCCAGATGACTAGCCTATCTGTAGGAGAGAAGGAAGAACAGAGCTCCAAGTGAAGTATAAATTCAAAATCTGACCTTCCCACTGGACAAGCTGTATATTGGCTCTTTAATCTCAAGTCTTGCCAGCTTTGATAAAGTTGCTACTTCCAGGTTTCAGAGGGTCCTTTTTGTATCATTCCTCATTTTGCCCTCTTACAGCTCCCTTTGCAGATGCACTGAATGGTAGTGTTATACAGCTCAGCCTGGAGAACTCTCATAGAAATCAATTGGACTAATGTACTCAGAGCATAAAAGGGGATATTTAACTGCAAAGAGGATGTTTTTTTCCCCTGGACTGGAGAACAAGAGCAATCATTTGAGCTAGAGTTTCTATGTGGAAGTTGGAGAGAAGTGATGGTTTCCCCAGGGATTAACATTTCCTGACTTTGCTCTTCACACAAAGGTTACAACTACTTATGTTATATGCAAGCTATGCATAATAATTAGAAACAGGGCATACTGTCTAAATCATACTTGTTAGCATTTCAATGTGGATATCATTTTAATCCTTGAATTTCTAATGTCAACAGTAGCTGCTTAGAGTTGTCATTGAAATCTTTAATTTCTTTCCTCTTCATACTGCATCTATGTGCACATACTGTTATTGATTACGATTTGGCATTTCTTCTAGGTTTTTATAACCTTGCAGTAGATTTAGGCACATGCGAATTTATACTGGTAACCTAGTACATGTTACACAAGAGAGGAGTTATATTTGAATGAAAAGAATTGAAGTTACTTAAGACACTACTCAGCAGGATTATATAGCATAATAAAGGTCAGCTGTGATACATACTATTATGTTAACATGCTAAAGGAAGTGTAGTAATAGATGATGGGAAGGGTTTATTTATTATAAAAGTGGGTCAATGTGTTAGGAATAAGTTTCAAATAGCAATAGACAGGCAGTGACAGTGGCTTATTGTAGGCTCACGGGAAAAAACATTTTCATATCAGATGAAACAATTTTAAAACTGGACTCAGAAATCCAAATTCTCACAGAGCAAAGAAAAATACCCAAGGAGCTTTAGAAAGAAGCTTTTGTAAGGGCTCTGAGCTAGTATGGTTTCTTGGTAGTGGATCTATCCATTCATATTAAACTCATACTGAAAAGTCCTCACAGTGACTTTTGCACTTCATGCTTCAAGAATACAAGTGTTTCCTGTGACGTGCCATAGTTAGTAACAACTAACTAAATCAGGACATTCCCTGATAATTAAAAATAAGCATTTTGGACATTTTCTGACCAATGATTGCCTCCATCACCATTCATCCAGACTTTGTAGTTTGGAAAAGAAAGGGGAAAGAATGTCTCTTCTCTGCAGCTTCCTTATGGAAGGTGATGAGTGTTAAAAGGTACTTAAGGCTCTGTACAAGTCAGTTCTGAAATACAGTTCATGTATTACTTATGAGATTTCACCGAAACGTAAATCTGAGTGATTTTTTTTTTTTGTTCCCTTGGTCTTAAATGAAACAACATTCACTAAGTCCAGGGAATCATTTTCAGAGTTCAAGTTTTAAAGAGAAATGTGTGGTACGGTAAAAATTATTAATAAAAAATAAATACATGCCCAAGCAAATAAAGCTTCTGCACAGTAAAACTTCACATTTGTCTGTATTAATGTTTAATGTGTTTGTAAAAAGCAGTCCTGCTTTGCAGAGTATAGCCACAAAAGCATCCTGCAACCTCCTAGCACTTAATATCACAGCATGGATCCAAAGAGGATTGTCAGAAATGCATCATCCATGTTTGATAGATCAGAGAAACAGCACAAAGTATATTAAAAACATATTATAGTTAATAACAGGAATGTAAATGCAAAAAATATTTCTGGGTTAGCTATAAAATTAGATATTACCTTATCATTTGATTGGCTTAAGCACATTTAGGAAATTAACAGTGGGTATTGGAACTTGCTAAAAAAAAAATCTCAGTTATGACCTGCAGAAACCAACTGCAAAACAGGGATCTAAAAAATTAAAATAAAAAAAAATATGCTAATCATAATGTTTTATAAATGACATGTCTTTCCATTATAATAAAACAAAAATACACTTTGAAAGACCCTGATGTGCTCTACTATAACCAGTTTACATCCATGCTATTGAGAGCAAAGTATAGCCCATAGTTCACTAGACATCTTTTAAAAATGCCTAAGAATTTATCTGGAATATTTTCTTCCATCTCTGAGTTACTAAGGTATGTACCTTTTAAAAACAATATGAATTTGGAACACAGGGAGGCTATATTTACTCTAGCATTTATTCAGATGGTTTTGCACATAGTTATTTCAGTGATATTGCTGCTGTTCCTGCATTTGTGTCCAGGTAGGAGTACCATGATCTGCCAGTGCAATGGAAAGTACATTTAAAGGATAATTCAATTTCAACTGAAAAAGACATTTAAAGGGTTTTTTTTATATGTAAAACTTTAGGTATCAGTAAAAATTAAAGCACTGAATTGACTAATTGCACAAAGTTTTAAAGAACTGTTAAATTTGCAGTAAATGTGATCCCAAATAAACATGTTAGATTCAGACGCCTTGTAGAAATGCAAGCTCCCTTGAAAGATAAAAAAGGGCAGGGGATCCGAGCATAGACTCAAGCTTGTTATACACACGTGACTAGTTACAATCTGAACTTGAGACTCAAATTCTTTGTTATTGAACAGTAGCTTAATCTTCCAAACTTCTCACGGAAGTAGTTTTAAACAGGTGAAAATAAAACACAATTAACAAAGAAGTGAAAGGATATGAAGAGCCACCTGAGACAGCAGTACAAAAAAAAAAAGTCAAAATAAAATAAGTTTTCCAGCCTGAATAAATCTTTGTCGGAAACACTAAAACAAAAAAGGATAAGAGGAAGAAATTAAATAGGACTGAAATTATGACTGTGCTAGAAAGCACAATACAATAAACTTCGAGCCAGCCTCTTGAGGAAAGGTTAAAAATAAGAATAGTAAACTATATGAGAAGTATTTTGTAGAAACTGTACCTTGTTCAAAAATAAAGCAATCTAACTTATCTTCCCAGATGCAATATTCTACTGTTTATTTTGGTAAGGTAAGTATTGTTTTTGATTGTTTAGCTGATTTCTAGTCTAATTAGCTTTAATTGTATCATTTACTTTTAATTGACACTCAGCAATTCCATGAGTTATTATGCCAACAACAGGTCTTCACTGCATAAAAAGGTTCAAAAATATGTTGAAGCCAGAACAACCAATTCAAATGCTGTTCAGAAATTCTCAAAATACTAAAGATTATGTTCCAAAATGGTCGCAAACTTCTTCTATCAAAGAAAGAGTCCGGAATGACTTACATTCCACTCCTGTAGTTAATGGCTCGCACACGAGAGGAGAAGGGCATACCAACACCACGACTCCAAAACTGTTTATGATTGAACTGAAATTTGTAAGATAAAAAGGTTTCTAAATATATGTCACGTGATAAGGAATGCACTTTTGTGCATTGTACAGAATTCACTTGGGTGTGTAAGGCAAATTGGCCTGTTAGAGTCTGTTAGAGGGGGATTTTCCAAAGTGTGAAGCATAGTTGGGCCAAGGGACTGAGTAGATGTTGAACGTTTCCAAAAAAATATGGTGAAGTCAGTCAGACCAAGATTTCCTCCTATCAGATTCCCTAGGATTATAGTCTCAGTAAGCGTAAATTCCCATTTACACGACAGAATGGGTGGAGAGTTGAACTACTGAAACATCCCATCTTTTACCATTAATGTAGCAGGATGGAGAAGTTAAGCCAAGGTCTCCAGTTTTGTAGGATAGTTTATGTCAGAGAATGAAATGTACGTGGGTATCTTTGTGCTAGCTTCAGCATGCACTGTAATACAGCAACAGAGATGCAGTGACAGATTGGCAACCACGTACTTTCAACCCCCAGAGAGTTTGATTTTTAGTTATTAGCCCCTGTGTTGTTGCATATGTAGCTGAAGAGATATAAGTATATTCATTTTCTTCTTAGTATGCTACAATCACACCTACATTTTACTTTGTAGTTAGACCTTCAGGGAGTAGCGGTCAGGCTGATTTTGCTGGGAAACTTCCAGAAAAATGTCATTTAACCCTTGTATCTTCTCTCATATCCCTCTCTGCCTTATCCACCTCTCTTCCTCCTGAATTTTCTCCTTCACATCAAAAGTTTACTGTTATTTGGAAGAAGTAGCAATCAAGGACAAGAGAAAAAAAGAGAGCTGGCTCTATCAGACCCTGTCTTGAAAAGAAACATGGACTGTTACAATCCAAGATGAAGAAGTTGGAGGTTGGGATGCAAGGATTTTTGGACAAGTCAGTGGAAAGGGGGGTGAAGAATAAGTATATTTACACACAGATTTGAGGGACAAAACGAAGTGAGATTGCATAAAATTTCTGACATCTACCGCAATAAATTATTCATTAAATCCTTTCTTTGCCTCCATTCAGTCAACTTCTTGGTACCATTTCAAAGTGAACCCAGCCTTAAATAAAAGAGTTACATAAAATATCTGCAAAGCTCTTCAGAGTGAGTACAATAGGTGACAACTTTTTGGAATGACAGAGAGAGAATATTGATATGTTGAGGCACTTCATCCATTTAAAATCTTTCTTCCTTTTATCAAGAATGTGTTAATTTCTATAAGTTCCTAGAGCTAAAAAGAGGCCTCTTTAATTATGAACGTGAAAGAATAAATACAAATCTTTAGCTTGCAACACTTCACTTTAGATTTAAGAATAAATGTGATTTAGAATATTCCTTTATTGTATATCAGTTTTTTGTAACTGGAAGTCAAAGCCACTGAAGACTGAGAGAACAATGTAACCAGCTTGGCTTTGAGAAATTCAGGGCAGCTGACAGGCTCCTCTCAGACAAAGACACAATATACAGATGTCCTAGAACTCATCTGGAAGAAACAATATGCACTCCAATATGCATTTCTGTATGTAAAAGTGCTTTTTTCTCTGCTTGTGGTTTGTAAAATTTGCTCATTGCAATCCTATAAATACTCCTTTAAATCAAAAGGACATAGTTCCTCATATCCAGTCTGATGTCCCATCTTTGAAGAATTTCAGGGGACAGCAAACTTTCTTCCTTTTCTTTTCAGCACTACACGGATCATTAACAAAGATGAGATGGCACCACCATAATAATAAAAGCCCTGGTTGTGTCTCCAAATAAATGTGGGAAATTCCAACACTGCAAAATCAGTGTAGCCTGGGCTTCACCCAGAAATGAAAGCAGCAAGGCAGAGATTACATTTCAGTGATACGAACAGACAGGGCTGCAGCTCTGCCAGTCATCTCACCATCTGGGCTCGGATGGAGCAAGAAAATACAATCTGGAGAACAAGCTATTTCCCCTAGCCACAAAAGTAACAGCTTCTCCTAGACCCTGCACAGTGGTAGATGTTAGGTACCATTTAAACAAAATAAATATATGGATCATAGTAGAGAATAGGCAGTGGAACTGGTACCTTTGGGCTAACCCTTCTCCTCTGAGAAGCACCTCTGGTTTCTCTGAACCACTTAGCCTAGAAATAGATTGAAAATTAAGAGGCAAGCTGAAGATCAGCTACACAATGATATCAATTGAAAGTTATTTCACCAGCTTTTCAGCAGACTGAGTATCAACTGTGCATATCAGCAAGTCAACATCAACATCAGTGTGAATCTTCAGTGTTTTGCTGTGTTATAACAAGGTGAATAGATGTTGAATAGTAAGGGTAAGGATAGCAGAGAGAGTTTAAATTATACATAATCCTTGATCATGCCTAGCATGCATGGATCCTGCACATTTTTGCAGCTTTCTCCTAATTCTACAGAATTCCGTCTTCAAGGGGAGGGGGGAAAAAAAGAAAAAAAGTGCAGCTCTAGCTATCATAGCTATAGAGAAATCCTTGAAGTTCGAATCGTGTTCAAAAAGCAAGCAAGAAAACCAGAGATGCATGAAGATCAGAAATGAAAAACTATGCTACTAATCACTCCTTGCATGAGCAACACACCAATTTGAGTGTGAGAGTTATTGCCCTCCTCCCCTCATGACAGCTTGACACATGAAATAAAAAAAGACTGAGGGAGGGATCAGAATACCCAGTTAGGAACTAAACTGAGAGACCACATACACTGATCAGAAGATTAGAGGTCTAGTCTGCCTGGGGGCAAAAGTGGTAACGACCACCATCTCCCTTGAATTTACCAACAGCAAGTCTTCCCTATGTCAGATTTGATCCACAAACTTCAGAAGACATCGTTGCATAGAGTACAATGGTCAAGTCTCCTCTCACAACCAGGAGGGCAAGAAACATGATACCCAAGGATTCAATTAAATTCATATTAGTACCAGGTTTTTTAAAAAAAAAAAAAAAAAAAAGAATCCCGAGTCCTGAGCCTTATATATATCCTTACCAGGGGGGGTGCTAAGCTTGTGGATTTCATAACAGGAATTATGATCTTCTTCCGAACACATGTAGAGCCTGTTACGTGAGGATCACAGGATAATTCAGCTTGGAAGGGACCTCAGGAGGTCTCTAGTCCAAGCTCCTGTTCAAAGCAAGGCGAACTGAGGTCAGACTCCTGGATCTTGGCTCCATCTTCTTGATGTCCTCCTCATAGGTACTGGGAGCTGCTGTTAGGTGTCCCCAAAGCTGTCTCTTCTCCAGGCTGAACAAGCCCAGTTGCCTCAGTCTCTCCCCACAGGGCAAGTGCTCCAGCACTCTCATTATCTTTAAAGCAGCTGAACATAAGCTTCTAGACAGAAATAGAGTACATCATAAATTCTTTCATTCATTCAGCAACAATTTATGGAAGAGATACAACAGAAGGGTTAGAAATGAGGTAAGATACACTTTTTGATAGCAGTGCTAAGATCTATACTGGTGCAGCCAAATACGAAACTGGCATATTGGAAAATATTGCTATAGCATCTCATGCAGGAGATAATCCATAAAATCACAGGAAAATTCAGGCTGAAGGAGGTAATCTGGTCCAATCTCCTGCCCAAAGCAAGGTCAGCTATGAAGTTGGGGTTTCAAGTCTTCAGTCATCCATTACCACTGGCAGCAGATGAAGAATTCAAACCTTATTTTCAAAAAATCCATTTCTTGCTACCTCACATTTCATTATAGGATTCTAAGGAATTAAAATATTTCATTATGAACATGGGAGTTATAAGGCAAAAGGGAGTGGTAGCCATCTGTAGTAGCACACGCTGCTCCTGTTTACATTCATCTCATCAGTTTGTTTACAGTGAACTCTGCTGAACTACTCCTTGCTAGATAGGATGCCTTCCCTTTGTGTTAAGCAGGCTTATGCTTAAAGTCAGAATGAGCAGATGGAAAAAAAAGTTTTAACAACAAGAGTGCTCTTCCATTGTACTTATGATGACAAAACACAGTACAAAGTGTCAGCAGTAGGCAGAGCCTGCTGCCACCTACAATATTAGGTATATTGCTGGTTTTCTTAAATCCAGAGTAGGCTTTTTCTGAGCAACTTGAAAGATGCAGAAAAGATTAAAAAAACCTGATCAACTGAGGACAAAATTCAAAGGAAGGCTTTCATTCCATATCCTATCCTTTTGTATATAATAAATATAAAAGAGGCAGTCAACCTACAGCCTTGATTCAGAAGTAGTGCACAAGTACAATTCACTCACCTCTCCACTTGCTGTTGTTCAGTCAGGGGCACCTTAGGCACAGGCAGGAGGAGAAATGAATGCCTGACAATTATAACCTGCTTCTAGCTGACCTCTTCAGTGTTAAATTCAGATGCAGCAGGTTACACAGCACTTTCTGGGCATTTCTTCTAGATCTTCATGACCTCCTGGGATTGCTGGACTCCTGGGAACTCCCTGAGGAGCATCAAGGTTCCTGCTGCTGCCAGAAAAGGGTAGCTACAGAAGGCTGCAGCTTCTAGCAAGCTTTAGCAGCTTCTAACAAGATCTGGCACCTGTTCTTGATCAAACGGTGTTCTAGCCCTGATCAGGAGATTAGGAAGTGTCAAGCATCCTTTCGGCAGGTACTAGAGAGAGGCCTAGAGAGCAGCAGTTTGTACAGAGGGGGCCAAAAACTCTTTATATGTGCCTGTGCAGTGGCAATGACATGGCATAGGGCACAATCCCCACCAGTGACTGGAGCACCTAGGCCTGGCATCCTCTTTGAGGACTGCTTGGAAGAGGCAGGATCCTCCCAATCAAGTGGGGCAAAAGCATCTTGCTAACAGGCTGGCCAGACTGGTGAGGAGAGCTTTAAACTAGGAACAAGGGGGCAAGGAAAGATGGCAACACCCAATACAGCAAGGAAGTGATGGATGAGATGGGCAAGTAAAGTGTGCAGCGTGATTTGAACAGGAGACACCTCAATCAACGGAACTGGGCTGAAGGAGCCACGCCAAGTCTATGCACACAAATGCTCAGTGGATGAAGGGCACACAGTGGATATTTTTATCTTGACTTTAGCAAGGCTTTTGACACTTTCTGCCATAACTTTCTCATAGACATATTGATGAAATACAGACTAGATTAGTGGACAGTAAGATGGATTGAAAACTGGCTGAACTGCCAGGCTCAAAGGGTTTTGATCAGCAGCACAAGGTCTAGCTGAGACCATCACTAATGATGTACACCTGCTGTTGATACTGGGGCCAGTGCTGGTTAACATGTTCATTAATGACCTGGAACATGGGCCTGAGTGCCTGTGAATGGGGAGGAGTAGCTGATACACCAGATGGTTGTGCTGCCATTCAGAGGGATCTCAAAAGCCTGGAGACTGAGCCAATAGCAACCTCATGAAGAGGGAAGGGCAGAAGTCCTGCATCTGGGAAGGAATAACCCCATGCACCAGCACAGGCTGGGAGCCAACTAGCTTGAAAGCAGCTCTGTAGAGATGGACTCTGCAAAGGAGGAAGTGGACAAGTTGACCATTAGCCAGCAATGTGCCCTTTTGGCAAAGGCAGACAGAGACTCCTCGTTTCTGTTAGGAAGAGCATTGCCAGTAGGCAGAGGGAGGTGATTCTTCTCCTTCACTCAGCACCGGTAAAGCCAGTGAGTGCTGGATCCAGGCCTGGAATCTGCAGTACAAGCGACATGGACATACTGGAGCAAGTCCATTTAAGGGCCATGAAGGCAACAGAGAGACTGGAGCATCTTTCCTATGAGTAAAGGCTGAGAGAGCTGGGACTCTCCAACCTGCAGAAAAGGCAGCTCACACCCGACGGTGTGAATAAAGAAGGTGGAGACAGACTCTTCTCAGTGGTACCAGCCACAAGTTCAAATATATGAAATACCAATTGACCTTCAGAAAAAAAAAGAAAGGAAAAAACCACATCCATATTTTTACTGTGAAGAAGATTAAACTTTGTATCAGGTTGCCTAGAGAGCTTGTAAAGTCTCAGTCCTTGGAGATATTGAAAATCAGATTTGACACAGCCCTGAGCAACCTGCTCTAGCTTGGAGCAGGGGGGCTGGACTGGACAATCTCCAGATATTCCCTCCCACCTCAATGAGTCTGTGGTTCTGTGACCAGTTTAGTCACCTTTCTAAATACGTGACCAAAGGGCAGGAACCTTTCCTCGTGCATGTATACACTTGCAGTCCCTTGATGGGAACGCTCATCTGTTTAACTATATTACAAGAGTGCATTCACTTCCATAACAGAAGAGGGTCATGACCTATAAGCCCTGGAGTACTGTAGGAACACATGTATGCCGCACTGTGCTGGAAGCATTGGGAACCACTGATGGAGTAGCTTCTTTTAGTTAAAAAGCCGAAGTGATAACAGAGATGTTATAATTAGCTATGGATTCAAAGCTATATTTGCTGGTAGGGGAACACATGGGAAGAATTACTCTGATTTACAGTAATTTGCCAGTGAGGGTTTCAAACTTCACAAAAAAATCTAATGAGTTCATAATATAACAGCAGAGATGAAGAAACTCCCCAGAAAGGTCTTCTGTGTTGCAATATTTTTGCATCTTTTCTCCACTCTAATTATATACAAGACTGTACTTGCTAACAAAAGAATTAGGAAGATTGAAAAACATTCACTAGGACCAGGGATGAACAAAAATGGCTGCCTAGTTTTTAAAATATTTCTAGTTTTCATATTTTTTTATTTCTCATTGGTTTGAACTAGAGGTGACTCAAAAAAAAAAAACCAAAACAAAACAAAAAAGAAAAACCCACTTCAGACTAACCCGTTGACTCTGGCACCTGCAAAGGAAAGCAGAGATGGAGGTTCACTCTCCTGCTCCAAATTAAACAAAGCAAGGACTTGAAGTTTGGTCTCCAGAATTCCAGTCAATGCCTTATGGGCTAATTCAGTCGAATATGTTAAGCAAAAGAAGTTTAATATGACTTTACTATCCCTTTACAATATCATGCACTAAGATAAATCTGAGTTCTAAGGTATACACTCTTTAGCTTCTTAGCAGACAGTCACCATTATAATTTTTAACATTTTATGGAAAACAGAAAAATAAGCAAAAAAGAAATTTAAATCTAGAGGGAGGTATTTCTAGATGAGGGTTTGTTCATTTTATGAGGGAATCTTTTCTACCACTAAGCGCGTTTCACTGGGTTATTACAATGTTAACAGAAGTCCTTTTTAGGGGAGCAAGGCATTCTGTGGGATGAATTAGGTTAATTTTAAGAACAAGACAAAATAAGAAGCATCTACAAAGTCAAAAAGTTAGAACATGTAATACCTGTTTGTGAATCTTATACCACCACATTACAGTTATACGATGTATATATACACATACCCACACACATGCACAGCAACATGCGATATCACTGATGTTTGCACAGACACACCAAAGCTAGCTTTAGACTAGACAGTTGTTGCTGTCAGCGTAATCACAGCAGCTCAGTGCAGACTGGAAGACCTGCTTGGGAAGCTTACTCAAGACCCTTTGGTAACCTCTACCAAGACCTACACTTCCAAAGAAACACTAATAACTATATTTGAAATATTTGAAGTTTAAAACTAACCTCATATATTGGCAACAAGGCATAGTTATTCAACACCACTGTAAAGATATTCTCTTACACACAAATCCTCCATGGACAGAAAAAAAAAAACCCAGTAGTAGACTATAGAGCTGCCAAAGAAGCAGCAACTTTATAAACTTATACCACTTGTACCATCACCTAAGAAATGCCTATCTGCATCTTTGTTCAAAGGTTCACATCACAATGTTTCAGAAGACACAGTCTTACCTGTCTAAGAAGTGGTCACGGTGGGGGTCGGGGAGAAGAGCAAGACATTCTTTTCAGACAACTGAGGCCTGTTAACCCAAACGTCATATAGGATCCTTTCTTACTGCAATGCTGTCTGATCAGTCTCTGTCTCTCTCCCAAGGCCAGGTTAACCAAAGCCCAGAAGTATCTTGAGGTATGCCAGGATGTGGCAGGAGCTATGAAATTCGAGCTCTTCAATCTAGCTTCCCTCCAGAAAGGAGGGAGGTAAATGGACCAACATCTAATTGTTTCAACAACCCGTGTTGTTCAATCACCAATTAGACCTCATTTCTCATCTGCTAAGTTCAACCTATTGATTTCCAGTCACACGCTCTTCTTGTTTGTTGCAAAGATATGTGTTTGCTCTGCTCAGAGAAAGCAGCCACGTGTGGGCCTCGCTTGTGCCCCAAGGCAGCTGGCTGTGAGCCTGCTCCAGCCCAGCACCCGGCAGCCCCGTTAGCACACAGCTCTGCTCATGCCTCGAAGTCCACCCAAGGAACAGGACACTTTATTGCAAGCATAGCTGCACACTAACAGGTCTGAAAGCTTCAGGCTGAAGTTGGCTCAGAGCAAGCATCTGACTATGCAGATACTACAGTTAAAAGCAGCCCTTGAACAGTGCTACCAGCTTCTTAAAATAAGCAAAAGCATCAGTATCAGAAACAGTAAACTGCAGTCATATGCATAGTAAAGGCAGGGAAAAAAGCAAAGAGTGACAATGTAGCTCACAAATGAAACTCAAAAAAAGGTTTGCATTTATTGTCTGGCTATTTTATATGCTAATCAGTATAAAATCTATTGTTGTTGCAAGACATCAAGTCATCTCAGCTATGTACCATACATTTTCCTGTTGCAGAGAACTAATGGGTCATTCTTATCTACTTTTTCACAGTTTATATTGCTTATTGATACTATGAAATCAAATTTTTAGCAAAAGGATGTTCTGTCATTTTGTAAAGACAGGTGTAACAAAGCTGTGTTTCTGTTAGTTTATCTGCATCTATCAGACTAATCTGACTACTTCTAAGCTTTCCTAAACTATTCAGAAAGAAAAATGCTGTTAGAATTAGGAGTTATGATTATTATGTCCTTCTAACGTACTTAACAAGACAAATCATTACAGAATTCAAACACTTTGGCAAACGTACATTCCTGGCAGGGGAATGGACATTAACATGGCAGCAAAAGCAGTTTCTCATGCTCAGGAGACACTCTAGAGGGCTGTCCTGGAACAGAACTTTAGTTCTGGACGGGCTTAAGTCAGATAAAACCAATTGAAAGAAATAAAATATTATGGAATGTTGGAGAACAGAAATTTCAACAGTTCCTATGAAGAAACAAAGAAATTGCAAACCTACCATTACAGATAGCTGCAGAGACAGAGGCTGATTAACCAGAAAATATAGCATCTGATCCCGTGTTTGGCTAGATGCTGAAAAGCAAAGTCCATTTATTTAGGAGAACAAGATGACAATGATACAATCTGTTTAGAACAAGAACGTAATTTTCAGTTGCATGTCCACTTTCAGCAAGTGCAGTTGCTGGGGGAAAAACAGGAATCGAATCACACTTGCTGCTAAATACATATTTAATTGCTTATGGTTTTTTTATATTTTGTTTTGCACCAGACTGTTTACTCTGCTCATGAGGATGTGGAATTAGTGTTGCAGTTTCCTGCTCCTCGTAATCGGTCTTAAAGTGCCCCCTAATGCACGCTTTAGGGAAGAGCCCAGCCTCAGAAAGCAGGGCCAGGGTCGAGCACAAAGAATATTCTGGTAGATTTTATTTCATGGGAAAACATTTCATTATCTCCCTGTAGTCGATCCCATCCGATTTCAGTTGCTGAAGTGGATTCTGCATCTCTGGGAAGGTGAATTAGTGAAAGCAAATACAGTAAGGTCCTAGATTGATGTAACGTAAGAAGCAGTACTAATACTTTCTAGCCTTCTAATCTTCACAGCTGTGGCAGAGGAGTTTTTCGTGTTTTCCTCAGGGGTGAACAAATCACCAGTGTTCTGTGACACAGTAAAAGGAAGAGAAAAGAGAGATTATCCCTTTTTTAATCACAAAAATAAAGATATATGACTTACTAAAAAGCCTGTCAAGAATTACATGAAAAATCTGAATTTACCTGACCTTTTGGTTACCTGACTTTTGCTTGAACCACAGACTTCTCCCTCCCTTCCAAAACAGGGTACATCTGAAATGAGCTCTGCTTTCACTTCCTGATAATCTTAACACTGCACTGGTACGAAAGAGTTTGTTTCTCAGATGCTTGAATATTACTCCTGATGTACAGGGATCTACCTGTCTTTTGTGATATGTTGTGATAAGCTAATTTCTTCTGCAGAGCTTTCCTGGAAAGAAATTGTACTGCAGTATGGAAGACAAATGGAAATAAATTGTTAAAACATTTTCAGTTGTACAATTAAAAAAAAAAAAATTACAAGAGTCCTTTAGTCATCACTATCACATATAAACCTGAAAACAATTGAGGATCAATAAATGTATCCAGCTGGAAAATCTCAGTGACAAGATGTCCTTACAATTAGGGCAGCATCATCTGTGGCATGGTTTCTAACGTCTTTCCCCATCCCTCCCCCACAGAAATCCCTTCAATCTTGCCTGTTTAGATATTTAGCATTTACACTGATGAGAAGAATATAAATTCCTAGACAGAAGACACTGCATATACACATCAAGAATATTTTAATTTCTCTCAGATTTCTCTTGTCTTTGGGATTAAATCAGAGTTCATACTATGACTCTACATTTAGTAGTTTTATTAATTTGTGTCTAATTACTTAGAGAGCTATTTTGGCTTGACATTATTCCTACTTGGGTTCTGTTGAAAGATCTTCAACAGCTGTTCCAGATCAGTGTAAGAATTGATTTCACATCCATTTTATCATCGGAATTAATGAAGAGAAAGAAGCATCTGACTTGCTGTGTGGTCCATGGCAAGTAGCTTTGTCTCTCTGCTTGAGTTTCTACATCGGTACCGCCCTCACAGAAACTTATCAGGAATCACTATTTTTACATTTGTACAGTTCTAATCACAAAAAAAACTGCAGAGAAAATAACCAACCACATTCTTACATGTGTCTTATAGTGGTGTATTTAAAACCTATCATCTGGTCAAACCAAGACAATAAGACTTTGTACTACAAGATTTGAAAACACCCTATCAAGCCACAGCAAGAAGTGTTATGCAGTAATGAATTAATTTATTTACATTTGCCACAAGCAGCTTGTTCTCTCCTTCTCTTCCCTGTAACCAAATTATATATGCAAAGTAGAATCTGGTAGGATTGTTTCTCCCTGCATAAATATATACATGCTGCTGTGTGCTTATATTAGAGAAGTCAAGGTCAAAAAAGTATACTTTCCATTTGAAGCAGCAACTCCCACTGTGGTTCCCGTAGGAGACTATTAAACAACCTCTGCTGAAACAGACCTTACTTTCATACTGAAGAGCAACACTTAGCCCGAGAGCCAAAGTGCCTATGCCTAAAGGCTTTCTTCTGAAACATGTACTTGGTGCAGTGCTGAATGGACCCAGCTTTTAAGCACCTTCAAAGTCTTGGGGGGGTTCAAATTAGGTCAAGTAGACCGGGAACAGAATCACTGAAATGCTGTTTGTAAGAGATCTCTGAAGCTCTCCAATCCAGCCTTGCCCTCCAAGTGGGATTATCAGCAGCACTGAATCAGGTCATCTGTAGAAAACCCCCAAAGGTAGTCACCTGCTTGGGTGCTGCACTGCATTCCTTGGAAGAAAGGATGGCTAACTTGACACTTCTGTGCAGAAATTGTGGCCATTGCCCCTTGTTATATCATCTGCACCTTCTGAGGAATGTTTGCTACTCTCATTTTCATGACTCCCCCACTTAAAGTAGTTGCAGACATCTACTACATCACTCCTTAGCCTCTACATGACTGTAAGCAAGCCCAGGAGTCACAAAGGGTATGTGCCATGTACTCCATCTTGGCGTCCCACAGACAAACCCTCTCAATAAGTAAATTATGTATTTACTTAATTGAAACATGGCTGTGTTCCGAGTTAAAACTTCCTAAAGTCACTGGGTTTCGCATTTAAACATTCTATGTTGCTGTAAACTCCAAAGCTGCGGCTAAGACATCGTCTGCTGGGCAGGACAGTACAGGAAATGGTAGAGGGTCTTTCAAATGCTTTATGCAAGAACTCACACAGAGAATTTATTCTCTCCCCAGAGAATACTGTACCGTGGCTGAAAATACCTCCAAGCACAGTTCAGGTCTGCACTAAAACCCTTGCATGTGTCTTGTTTACACTCAGCTACAGTTGTGATTTCAGCATCTACCTCTGGATCATTTTGATGGGAGTCATATCACCTTACACAACTGAACAATGCACTGTGTCATGCATTAAATTGGTCGTATCTCAGCTCAGCTCTTTCTAGATATTGTCAGGTTGCGTAATGGCAGAGTCAACTATGACACCCTAATGGATCTTCGTAATGTCTCCATGTAAAATTTAAGTAGGTCTGGAAGAGGATTAGCCCTCTTGAGAGGATTGAGTCAGGTGAGAGATCAGTTAGCAGAAGCATAGTGCTCTCGATACTACTGTTTGTCTTGGAGCAAATATATACAAGTTCTGGATTTACAACTAAAACCTAAAGTGGACACATCAACAGAATAACCACAGACACAATTTCATTATCAAAGTGAAATGTTAGAAATTAAAATGTGGAATGTATATTTAATATATATTTTACTGTTTATACTCTGGCTCAAAGCAAAAGCAGCAGTGTCTGGCCCACAAAAACCACCCAAAGATGAGGCTAACATAGGATCTCCTTTTTGCAGCTTTTATGTCACTCACTTCCTTTCCAACCACTGGTCTAAAAATTGCCTTTTTATCCCTGGACATTTTGACTTCAGAAAACCACTCAAGTAGTTTTAGTTTAGAACTGTGTCAGCTCCCCTCTAGCCTGAGCTATATCATATTTTCCTCAGTCAGACCTATTTGATCCAACGCATCCAGCTCACTGGTTGTTGTGACATCTGCATTCAGAGAGCCATGCCTTTCCAATATGGCAACAAACAAAAAAAATCACAGACTCTGACAAGCAGCAAACTTCTCAAAACAGAGAGAGGCTGGGACAAGACTTATGACAGATGGCACATCTCAAAATTTTACATAACAGTTGAAAGATGAACTTCTATTTGTAAGTTGTACAGTCCAACTTACAGTTGTTCTGTAATTTTGCACATGCATACAAACAAATTTACTTTTCTCTTCCAAAAGAAAAACAGTTTAATCCTGGATTTGAAAGTTTTCTGGCTGCCCAGAGGCAGTGGTAAAACTTAACATCTACACTACCTGCCAATATTTGTGTGCAGATAACTCATCTAGAATCACAAAGTTTTTGGCTTTGTCTTAATCTAGCAACTGTTCCTCAGGATTTCCATTGCTTTTACATAAATGCGAATGTTTTCCATGCATTGCTGCACACCAGCAACATTTTCCAATCTCTTTCTCCAATAAATTTGTACAGAAGATCACAGCAGGAAATTCTACACGCCCCATTGGGCTAGCAATCATTAAATATACAACATCCTAGTGAAAGGCAGTTTACAGTACCAGCAAAGAACTTTTCACACACTGACAACCAGTTTCTCAGCTTTTGAAAGCCGCATAAAAAGGCTTCCAGCTGCCATACAATATTTGCAACCAAACAAAAACTAATCCTTGGCAAATGTCTTTGCAAAAAATAACTACAGAGAATAATAAAGTGGTTAGAAATGGAGCCACACCAAAAGGAAAAAACAAACATTAAAACAATGCTTTTTCACTCCCTTTCCCATTTCAAATTTATATGGCTCACTCTCCCACGTCATTCTCCCACCTGTGCAAACTTTGCAGCAATATACCAATTTCCAGGCCTTCAGCACAGACAAATATGATAACAACTGTCCCAGACGCAGCCAAGTCCCACATATCTCAGCATTCAATGGTACTCAGCCCCCATTTAGTTCAGCAGAAGCATAGTGCAGGCTGATGTAGTAGTATTTTGACATCCAACTATGTTTTTCATAAAAAAATGATCGATTCATGAGTGAATCTCATTTCAAAAACGTGACCAAGACAGAGGAGTACAGATTCCCAAGGCTCTTGCCTTCCCTTCCCCCTAGGCTGCACATGGACTTGTGACAGCCCTCAGGGCAGCAGGACCACGATTATGATCTGGACATTAGTGATAGAGAGTAGAAGTCTTTCAAAAGTGCTTGCATTTCATTCTTTTTCAACTGCAGGAGCTAGTCTGCAACGCAGACGATGGCATTAACCCCCTCCAATACAGCTAAAGTAGCAGGTGAGACCTGCACCCAGAGGAGGAACACCAAGGGGTGAGCGAGGCCAGTGAAGTTGAATGGGGAGTATTTGGGGTCGTAATGGGATGGGCATCAGCAGGACAGTAGAGGCCATGCTTGGCAATGCACCAAGGTACAAATCCAACCTGGCAAGTCTCACGAAATAGACAGATGATTTGAATCAATATCAAAGGCTTTATCACCAACCTCTCATCCAAATCCTACCCAAAAAGTATCTTGGCATTTGGGAAGAAAACTTAACATGATACATGTGGAACAAGTCCTTGTGGGAGCGAGACTATCTTGCTGCACTCTCAGTAAGAATTAATCCTCCCAGCTGTCACGGTTTAAAGCTGGGCCAGCTATTAACCAGGTGGCAGATGCTCTCTGTTAACCCTCTCCCCCCCCCAAGGGAAAGGGAAAGGGAAAAGGGAGAGAGACTTATGGGTTGAAAAGTTAAAACAGTTTTAATAAACTATAATAATGAAAAAGAGTATAATAACAATAATAATAGAAATAATCAAATATATACAAATATATACAAATATATACAAATATATACAAAGCCAAGACTGAGAGCTTGGAAATCCTCCTCAGGCAAAGTTGTTCCCACAGCACGGGCAGAGGGAAAAATGCAGTAGCTCCCCCCAGCACAGGCAGAGGGGAAAATGCAGTAGCTCCACCCAGCACGGGCAGAGGGGAAAATGCAATAGCTCCCCTGCCATCACACCTGCAGGCTTTTAACTGGAGATTTGGCAAAGCTGGTACCAATCAGTGGGAGACAGGAGGGCCCCTCCCTCCTGGGCCCCACCTCCAGGAGGCAGTGGGTTAGTGATAAGCAGGAAAGTGAGAATGACATGTATGGGATGGAATACCTTGCCGGTCAATCCTGGGTCACCTGCCCCGTCCACTCCTCCCTGCAGGTACAACCCCCTTCGGCTCTTCACTCGTAAGCAGTGAGGAATTTAGCAGTGACCTTGGTTTCTCTAAGACTAATTGGCCTGGTTTGGGCCAAACCAGGACACCAGCCAAAGCCGGTATTCCCAGACAGCAAACTGCAACTTTCTCTGAGAAGACGGTGAGTTTACAGCTATGTAATATGACTTAATACAGAGCGAAAGGGAATGGCACACATCTGACCTATTTTAAAACAAAATGTGGAAACAACTCTCAGCAAGAAAATGAGCTTTACTTTCAAACGCAGGCAGGCCAAAGTAGCCCAATTATTTACCACCCAAGATGCTAAGGAGGAAAGTAAGTCTCTCAGCTTCCAGCATTGTTACAGAATCTCAGAAATATTCAGGTCTCTAATTACCAGATGATGTTTCTAATATCCTTCACTAATACTCTCCTCTCTTCCTCCTCATTTTTTTTCCCGGTCATCAGCAAGCTCAACTACAAATCTTATGAATTGATCCCATTTAATACAGCAATGGTTTTGTCTAGATTCTGTTACATTATTTTTTCATTTACTTTGGAAATAAGCAACGTATTACTTAAACATAACTGAGTTCGGATCATAAAAATGTGATGTTATAAAGAAATAATAAAGGGAAAAATGTGTGTTTAACTTTCAAGTCAGTTTTAATTTTGTAGTTTCACAAAAGAAAAACAGGCTTTTCCTGCTCTCAAAATTTTAATCTGCACTCCATCAAAGCAAGCAAAAATATCACTAATGCAGAAACAGTACATTGCAAAGGTACAAAAATTATTTCCCTGTTTTTTAAGCCTGCCCTCAAGAACTCCATATGAAAAAAAAAAAACAAACCCACAAGCAGAGGCTCCTTTTAAGCATTTTGACTTAATCATCTCTTTTTTTCCTTGTTGCACTTTTAGACATAGGGAACCAAATTTTTGTGTGGTGCATTTGTGACTTGCACCTTAAAAAAAAAAAAAATCAATGGCAATTTGTGTTTTTTCTTCTCTCTGTCACACAGAGGACCTCGTGCAAGAACCACCTTTCAGCATATCTGCTAAGCTTATTGGCCTGGTTATAAAAAAAAAAGCAAAATAAAAGCACAGGTGTCCAACACTAGAACTGCCTAAGGCAGCAAGATCCAGCCAGGAGCCTGCCGCCAGTGACATCTATGAAAACGTCCTTTCACAAAAAAAGGAAATGTTTGCTCCCTCTCATCACTGACTTTAATAAGATTCATTGGCTGAGACTGCTATTCATGCAGAGCAGTTATGATCCTCCTCAGACTTTCATTGACCTTCAGGGAATTATAAAAGAAGGAAGCTATTTCAGTTCCTGGAAAGGAGGAGGGAGAAAGGCAAGTTTCTTCTCACAGGGTAAAGGTAAATACTTCAAGAAAGAGCTCTGATGTTATAAAAGAATTCCTAACAGCAGGGAAGAAGGCATCAAATCAATTGCTGTCATTTTAAATATTTCCTACAAAGGAGGAAATATGCTTTAGTGCAATGAGATATCCAGTAGTAGATTTTTATGCAGCATGCTCAGGAATTAATCTCTATGTTCAACCCTGCGCTACTATAGCTGAGTCAGCACCATTCTTTTAAATGACCTGATTCTGTAATCCCATTATTAATATCATGAAAATTACTTTCCTCTTTGCTGTTTTGTGCTATCAATGTAAAGCCACATAACCAAAATGCATTAGCTCTCAGAAGTCTCCTCAAGGATTATTTGCATCAATACAAAGTGAATTAATCATGGAGACATTCAAATAATCACCACTCACATGCTAGTGCCAGAGCTATGTCGGGAGCTGTGGTTCACTTCTGTAAAATGTTGCATTTTATTTGTGTTATTGTTATTTGAGTTATTGTCATCTGAACCATGCATATTTTATCATTCTTTATCATAATGAGATCTTGCAATCTACATTGTTATGCTTTTCTTGTTTCTTGGCAGGTTATATACACAGTCTGCTTTATGTTTCCTAATCAGCAAGCCTAAATTTTTAAGTGGCACATGCTTAAATTTATGCATCTGAAGAGGGGAATTTAGTACACGAAATAAACATAAGAAATACCAACACAATGGAGACCCCCTTTATTTTTGCAAGACATTGACTCAACCTTTGATTTGTAGTGTTTTATATAGCTACAGCTTTTAACTGCAAAGAGGAGACAGTCTACTAAGTTACTAGAGGATTGCTTTTATGGCCAGTAAAGCTAATTTTTGAGCAGTGTTATAATTAAAGTGGACTGCAAATGTGAAGAGTAAAGTGCTATAGAAAAAAATACCCATGATAAAATTGGCCAGTTCTAACCCAACAGAGCTGGTAACCAGTGGGTTCAATGCAATTTGTGGAGCTTGTTTAGCAACCCAAACTCTAAGACTTCAGCATTTGTAGCAACATATGAGTAAGCATTTTAAACGTAAAAGACCCCTGGATAGCCAGAGTTAGAACTGTGATAGGAGTGCTGTCCATCTAGTCGGCATATTTATTCTGCAAAATTAATTAAAAAAATAAGATGCTTCATGAAACAAAAGCAACCAAAATTCTCACAAGACAAAGGACATACTAGGAGCTCATCAAAAGTCGTGATATACTGCTGAAAAAAATTACATCTCCCTCAAAAATAATGCATAAATACGTATGAAAGAGATGTAACAGGGACAATAGTGATAACAAGCAGTCTTACTTACACAGAGAAGCAGGAGTCAAACAAATGACTTGTACCGAAAATGATCACAGAAAAATACATTTATATCACTGTTAAGCATGGTTGAAGCAAATTTTTGGCTATAAAGGAAAGGTATCATTATCAAAGAGAATTCAGAATAACGGGAGTGTTGCACAGTTGCCACGGGCTCTGGAAGAAGGATGGAGGTAGTAGCCACTGTCCCGACAGTCACGCCCACCACTTTTCTGAGTCCTTACAACTTCCAGGCCGCCTCTTGCAGCAGTATTGTAACTTAAGCACTTTTTCCCAGAGACACGAAATTTCATGATGCAAACATCCTCTAAGTAAAACTATGGAAACAATAAAAGAATCACCATACCAGAAATAAAAAAAAACTGGAAAAGCAAAAAGTGACAATGTATTAAAAACATCCAACCAAATCAAACACCGACTTTCAGTGGAGTAAATATATTCATCTCCACCTGGACGGGGGCAAGGTCTACCATTTATGAGGGGCAAGGCCTTTCATCAAAGTACAACAGTCAATTTACACAAACTTTCAGCTGGGCTATTTTCTCATTAATTTTCTTCTGAAATGTTTTTTCTTCTTTGTATGTGGAAAACAATGCTTCACAGAAGTCCACACATGGAAAAAAATGACTATTTAATCCTACCCTGTTACTGTACAGCTCCAGTTACCATAACAACTTGCTGTAGCTGTTCTCAGAATAGGCTTAGGGTAGCTTGTCCACAAAACCATTTTGTGACTGGAGCTACAGTTAGTATATTATTTTGCATCCATGCAGCCCCTCTGTTGCCAAGAGTCAAATCTATTTCATTTTAAGTGTAAACATAATTCACAATATTTTGAAATTTCATGGCTAGAAAAGTCAGACTACAGGAAATGTTAGTAATCACATCACTTATCACTCAATGTGACACTGGATTCATCATTAAAAAAAAAAAAAAAAATCAGCATTTACCATACTGGTGCTCATCAAATGCTTCAGTATTTCACTGTGCTTATAACAGGAAATAGAGAGCATTTTGAATACATATGTGAATTTGTAGATGTATTTTCAGTCATCTCACCAGTTCATTTACACCAAATCTGTAGTTCTTTCATTTCTGTATTTTAAAATTAAATGTTATTTAAGCCTGCACTATATAACAATTCTTTGTCAGGTATCTTTTATTCCTGTTCTCTGAGAAAGTACTGTAGCTATGGAGAATGATTATGAAATCTGGGTAAAGTTGGAAACCGGGTGCTCAAATATGTTTTTGAGCTCCATTTCACAATACAGACATTCTTTCATGTAATTTATTTTTTCCCTCAGCCTAATTTTGGTAGGAAGTGTTTGTACAAATGCTAAGATGGAGCTTGATGTCAAAGTACTAGGTTTGAAAGGAAAGATCCATCCACATTCCCAACAAAATTTTCTTCCCTTTGCTCGGCCCCTTGAAGCAGGCTACGCTCCAATCCTGCATCTGGTTTTGGTGCAGCAAGACTAAGAAACCCTTATTGATAACAGGCGTCTGCCTGTTAGATCCAAGACACAATAGCATCTCAAAGAACCAGACAAGTGATGCCCTCTCTAATTCTACAGGATAAATATTACAAGATCTGTGTGAAAGTCTCTGCCCTGGTGGTGCCTACTTCCTCATGCAAGGGAACTCTCAAACACTTACCAATGTGCATGTGGGAACCAGGATGAAGGTGGGCAGTGGTCCTGACTTACAGAGCTGCAAAATCCCCAGAGTTCCACTGGTTTTCCATGCAATTTTCTGTACTCTCTGTGAGACATTTTAACCACCTCGTCAACTGAAACATCAAAACTAGAGTCCATATGCAGGGTTTTTTTGTAATTTCTTTGTTTCCTTTTTAGAGGCATTTCCTAATCTAAATCCTCCTCCACTGAAAATTATTTCTACCTAAATTATTTGTATCTTCAAAGTTCTTTGAGGTCTTCAGATGTGAGGTATGTTATTTTATGAAGCTTGATGTTTGAAGCATTCCTAAATCAAATTAAACAACGTGACATATTTGGACTTAATTTGATGTATAAAGACCATTATTATCTAGTTAGCAATCTCCTCTCAATTGTAAGTATTACAAAAAGATCACTAAGGGAAAAATTCTGCAGTGCTACAGTCAATGCACACAAGTCATCAGCTAATACCGTAGCTATCCTTACATATGGATAGAATTTTGTCTTTTAAATTACCAAGTGATGAAGAGCAGCAAGAGTTTTTGCATGCAGGCATCCTAAGTGGTTCTAGTCTAATTGATTAGCGTTTCCTGAGCAGAAGTGACAGGCTAGCAAGCAGTACTTCGCTGATGTCAGCTCAGCTCTGACACCAGTAAAGTCCCTACTGCAAGCTTACAAAGGATGGGTAAGTACAATGAGCAGATTTTTATTTCAGACCCATTAAAATGTTCAAGATTGCACTGTCAAATAAAACCATCAAAATGGATATAAAAAGCAATTGTTTCCAACTTTAAATATTACAATGAAAAAACATAAAATAAAAGTGTACTTGAAGTTTCCTTGGAAAAAGAGCAATATCAGATTCTTGGAAATTCATTAATCTGTGCAACATGGTCCAGCTTAATGTTGAAAATTCCTCAACATGCACAACTAAACAGCCTTCTGTGGAGGGAAATGCAATGTAACAGACGAAGAAGAGGTGATGAAATAACATCAGTACAAACTGAAGGTTACCAGCACCTTACAATTCTAGTTACCTCCGTGCTCAAGTTAATAGGTTTTCACTGTATGCAAACTAATGCCTCATTTCTATTAAGATACAGATGTGTGATCCATGGCAATCACTAGCCACTAGACAGACCATTTAAATGAGAGAGCAAATAAACATTCCTTTAGGAACACATTGCAAAAACCAAAGCTGTTGTCCAAGACACTGCTCTGTAAGAGACAGCCTGAGCACAACGTGTAGGCAGGGTGAGAAGGAACCCCCCAAGACATAGTGCAAGTGCAATATTTGCAAAAATAAATGGGAGCTTGTTCTGGTACAAGGAATGGTGGAAGCCCAAGAGGATTTTAGTTAGTTATAGTTGTTAAAGAAAATTGGCAGAGTCCGGGTCTCTAGGTTTGCTGGTTTTATTAACAATTCAGAGTTGGACCACCACCGCAGTGAATGGTACCTGACTCAAATTCACTATCGGTTTATATAGAAACTAATAATCAATTACATCATAAACATTTCATAAGCTTCTGTTAATAATCCACTAACTATTTCAATTCCTTTTTCTTCCTTCATCAAGAGTCCACAAAAGTCCATTCTTTTCCATTGTTTAGCTGATCTTTATGTTCTGGTTCCGCTCCGACTCCGGTCGACACCCCGTCCTCGGTGTTCTTGCTGTGATCGGCGTCCTTAATGTTCTTGCCATGATCAGCGTCCCGTCCTGATCCAGGTTGATCAGAGTCCAGTTCCCACCACCAGTGTCTCCTAAACATTCAACCTTAAAAACAACTGAAGTTACGTTTAAAACCTTATCTATACTAATTTTTATTTCTAAGTGTCCTATATTTCTTTTAAGGTAAAGAAAAGGTTAACCATACATCCCCTTTACTAAAATCATCAGAAGGTAATACTTCTAGGCCTACTCCTGCTTAGCTACTCATTAAGCTTTGATTGATGATTTGTTCAGTCCTAGGTCAGGATTACACAAGGAGCTTTGGGAACAATATTCATGGATTGTGAAAGCCCACCTGTGTTTATTCAGATAGACTTATATTAATTATTCTATTCTTCATTCTATTTCACCCTTATTGATCCTTGTCTCCCTAACTCATAAGAACTTTTACATTAATTATGTGAAAATTTCTATAACAATAGTCTTAGAAGGTTTGGAAATACGCAAACACAGAAAATGCTTCCTGTCCAGTAAAGCTAGACTTTCACATAACTTCTTCAGAAGCCTGTCATACATATAAACAGGACAGTGCCAGAGACAGTGCCTCATCATGACACTCCTCTTAACAAGTCCTGCCCAGAAAAGCCTCAGTGTGGTCAATCATTTCAAAGAGCAAGAATGCTAAAGGTTTTCATATCCTAAGATGTTGTAACAGCTATACATCTAAAAAAGACATGAAGAACCGGGTGCAAAGCCACATTCAAGGATACATGCAAAGCCTGCTGTACTGCTATAACATGGAAAAGACGTTTGATGAAGTGAGCTTATCCTTTATACTATTCTAAACACAGGCTTCATGCTGTATCTCTTAACAAGAAGCTGGATGTTGCACCAATTCATAATACTCTGAGTAGCACCACTTGCAAATTATTTCCAAGGAAATAAGTACTTAGGAATTTGTCAGAAACCTGATTAGATGGTGAAATGAATCAGTGTTAGAACTGCAATAGACTTTGATCAGTTTAAAAATTGCTTGTTTGAACATCTGAAATCATTAGCAAGGTGCAAATGGGAGTGATATAACAGTGTTCAGAGAAATTAGATTGGAGTTCATTTTGTAGTGTCTATTGAGTACATTATTTTTATCTGGTTTAGAAACATTATAATACTTGCATAATAAATGCGACACTCATTCTCCTTGAACGTTATTATAGATATCTTTTCAGTGATTTTCATACACATGAAAGCACCAATAAAAATAGTATTTGCTCATAACTTGATCTTTCTCTTAGAGAAATTTGAAGATTTCAGTGGATCAAATACTTATTATGCCTTCCAAGCTCTTTAGCCATTTATTCAAAGATCTACTATAGCAATCAATGCAGATGGAAATGAAACTTTAAGACCTAGATCTACAAGGTATTTAGACTGAACTGGTTTAGAAAAAAATCAAAATACTCATATTGTATAGAATGCAGCTCCCTTAGAAAATACCATTAATCTGGAAGTTACAGCTCCAGTTTCTCCCAAAATTTAAAGTATTACTTTTAAAATAAAGCCAAGTAAAATGAACGTGCTCCAGATATATTCTATTCAGAAAATAAAGTGATCAAAGTCCCAGAGTTTTCTGTTATTTATCAAATTAATTTCATATTAGATTTTGTTGTTTCTAGGGCAGCACTGACATGGGAATCTGCTTTGGTACATTAACCAGAGCACCCATAGCGGCTTTCCTAACAGGTTGGAGGAAAGTAGCGTATACCAGTAACCTGCACTATTTAATGTTGGAAAAGCTCCTCATCTGCCAGATAATTTATGCCTTTTACCGAAGCTAAATCCTTAGTACAAACATATTAACTATACACAGAATCATTTTCAAATCAATGATGACTTCTGCCTTGATGCCAAGTTATCACTCAGGAGCTTAAATTTTTGTTGTCAAGGCAAATCAAAAACCACTGTTCCCTTCGTTAGCACTCCTCAGCTATCAAACAGCTATTTCGCATTCAAATCCTTCCTAAAAACTCAGCTTGCTTAAACGTGTGATTGTGTGGGACTAAGTCCACAAACTTTTACTAAGCTTCATTCATTCTCCATTTTCAGACAGATATTTTATAAGGAGCCTCACAGTGAGCATGGTCTTTGTCATATGTTTTATAAAGCACAGAGTACACCAATAATAGTAAAAGCAGTAATAAACGGTTAAGAACAGAGTCAATCTAATTTAAAAAAAGAGGTTTTCCCAGCATCATAAGTATTTCCAATATTTTTTGTTATTGGTTTTACCTTCTGGAGGACATGGCAACATGGAGGGTGGAGCAAAGCAAGGCAATCCAGCTCATGAGCTACCTCTAGCTCCTGTGAGGCAGCTGAGAACAACAAGATTAAGTGGAATCATCCCAAAACATTTCAACTAAGAATTATTTTTCTGAAGCAAAATGTTTCATTTTGCTTGTGCAAAATTGTACAAATTAAAAATTTTCTGTAGAAAATTGATCATATTCAAAAAGTAACAAGAATCACATTTTTCTTCTGCAGATGGTCGCATGGAAAATAAACCAATCAGTCCTTTAAACAATCCATTTTAAACAATCAGTCCTTCAAGAACATCAAGTCACTGAGAACAGAAGCAGTAAAAGAAAAAAAAACTAATTTCTGCCCTTGTTGGAAGATGGATAATCAAATAAAAGCCAATAACAGTGAAAGCAAGATGATTTCAGAGAGAGAGTTAAATAGAGAGAAGCTCCCAGAGGACCCTACTAACAGATGTGGATAGTATATTTCGCCATTGTTATCAGGCAAAACTATTCTCTTTGCTTGTAAATCAAGTTAATGTGTCAGTATCAATACTTAGGGATTTGAATAATAAAACAGATTTCAATTACCAGTACATTTCTATACCCAGTGAGGATCACGTCCATTGTATCAGGATGCACCCTGCAGAGTACTAGCTACTTACAAGTGATTTCTCTGTTCATCCACCTCCACTGCTTGCAGGAGAGTGAGATGGGAGCAGGGGAGGGAGGGGAAAGTGGAGTGGGTGGCAGCAACTCTGCTTCTGACGGTCCCCTAACTGAGACCTCGAGTAAGCTCCTGACACTACCCACCCACCCACATGACAAGGCTGAAAGACAAGCAAAATTAGGACAGTCCTTATAACAGTCAATTGAAAATATCTCTAGGACTGATCAGAACAGACAGTGCAGAGCTAAGGGCTATAACATGTACACGAGTGGTGAGAAGCATCACTCAAGGGCCTCAAGTCTGACCCAGTCAAGAGAGAGGGAACCAAAACACTTCCTCTCCTCACCTGCTGCAGCCTCACAGCTCACTCATCTTCTCCGGTTTGATCGCCCGTGGGCCTTGCCAGTGGTCTCTCCTCGCATTTGGGCAAGGACACCTTACCCTTTATATCCATCTTCCCCTGAGCAGCTCCACAGAGAACCTCCCTGTCCCAGAGCCAAGTGATGCAAACCAGGGCAGGAGGCTCCTCAGTAGAACAAGGAGCTTTTCTCCCCCAACTCTACAGCGAGAAACAGAAAACTTGTATAATTAGTTAATTTAGGCCCTGTAATGAATGTTGTTTTATGTTCTGACATTAAAGGATGTAAGAATCATTTAAAACCTGGAAGGCAAATTCACTGTTGGTGCAAACAGCTGACTTCACTGACATTCAGCTTGTTTATGCAAGCAGCAAATTTGGCCTGCGTGTACTTTTTGCTCAACACGACTGTCAAACAGTGCAGAGCAAACAATATTTGGCTTCATCTCACTCTAGGCAGATCAACTGTTTGCACCCAGGACTTTTTTCTTTGCCCACCAGTTTGAATTTTGCCCCAGCCCAGGCTTTGATGTACCTTTATAACAGCTGCAAAACACATTTCATGCCAAGGAGCAATTTGCAGGCACAGCACTAGACATTTCAGAGCATTGCTAGTTATTCATACAGTATTTTTCTGGCAGCTTTTCGAAATATAATACCATAGAACTGTCGTCTCTCACAGTAACAAGTTTTTTCATGCATTTGTCTTTCCTGTGAAAATAATTTACAATTTTTTACCACAATAGAGAACTCATCCTAGCAACATGGAAAATTTAAATCCTATGGTTTGCTTTTATTAGTGCTAATTCTAAAGCAGTCTTAACAAAAGCTGTCTTGACACATGTGTACAAAACATCTCTTGCAGGTAACAGAAAGGAGGCAACAAAAAAACGCCACCACCTTACATCCCCCACTGCATGCTTCAGCTGACCTACCTTCCCCCAGGGAAAGGATGCAATGCCTGATAAATCATATGCATGCTGTGAAAGCAAAGGCTCATCTCTCTGTTGCTGCTTTTTCTGTACAAAATGTACAAAGAAGTACTTTTAATTTGGATAGTAATTTCACATAAGAAAAGGTTTCTGTTAAGCACACATATGTCACATGTACTTCATTTACTTGAAACTCCTAACACCAGGCTAGGAAGGCTCCGAACATTGTAATTTGTGAGTGATTTCACCATAAAGATATTGTACTCATACTTTACTATCAGCAGCATTACCAGCAAAAACCAAAGCTGTTCATAGTAACTTTCCTCAATGAAAAGAGTTTCCATCACAGGCTAGCTTCTGGAGTATGAGAGAATGACTTATTCTTAGTTTAGTTGCCCTTTAAGACCCAAATGTATTTCCTACAAAGCTGTCTAAGGACAGTTTCATCACAGAATTTAAATTCCATTTATATTCAACTATTAGTAATCCATTCCTAGAGGCCAACAGCCACAGGGCATCATTTCTAGCCTTCCATCTTTCCTCAGTTCAGCAGCTACATCACTTGTTTTCTTTTTGTTTCAGATCACAGGCAGACTTAGCCATCACCCTGAGCTACGTTTTCAATGTAGAAATCAGACATCCAAATCTCATGTTCTGAAAGACGTCCATCTCTACTCACCAAATCCTCCCCACCTCATTCACCTTGTCAAAAACTCATCTCATCAGACTTAAAGGCATCCTGATATTCTGGCTTTTAGGAAAGTACTAATTCATCTACGGGGGCTGGGCTGGAGGCATTTCCAGGAGAACCTCTGGAGAAGAGCTACCTGCAGCAAGTTTCAGCTCACCAGCACAGGTCCCCTCTGTCCTGAAAGGCAGGTCAGCCCTGCTTGTCCAGGAAGGGGTGTCTTTCTCCCATCTTCTCCAGCCCCAGAACCTCTTTGGGAAACAGATAAAAGAATAATCGCTGCCAATTCACCACTCTGCTCCTGCCCCCTCATGCACCGTCCCCAGCTGCCAAGCAATTTGATATTCAGTTGGCAGCAAGCATCTTGTTCTCTCAGAGAAAGTAAACTAATTGCCTTCATTATCACTGTTGTTTCTCATCCCATTTGTGCTTTATGCCACTTGGCTCTTTTGATCATTCATCTTAAATATACGCAGACTTCAATCCATTTAGATTTATCAGTGTTGCATTCTGCAGGTTATTACTCTTTCCAGAATGTAAGATTTCTTACAGTTTGATAGTATTTGGATAAGTAAGGAGGCAGTGTCTCCCTTTGCACCTTATTTACTTTTCCCCCTCCCTCCACATATCAGTTAATAAGAAAATATGGATGCAAAGTGTAAGAAAATCTTATGAGATAAGAGCAACTGCAGAAACATACAGAGAAGTTAAACACCATCACCTAGCAAATCAATAGCAAAGTGAGAAAAACTTCCAATCTCTTGATCTAAATCCTAGACAGTCTCAAAAAAATACTTTATTTCTAACATCACCTTGGTTTCATTTATGACATAATTCTCATTTCAGTTGCTTGAAATACTTCCAACGGTGAAAGAAAAAATACATGATGAGCTCTCCTTTATTTTCCTGGTTTAGTTTTAAATTAAAAAGAAGAACCTAGCATCATCCCTAAAGCCTATATTTCAAAATTTAGGTTTGATTAAAAAAGGAGAGATCAAATGGACAGCACAAAGTGTGGACGTTTTTTGTTTAAAATCAGGCAATTTTTATTAAAAACGGAAGGAAAATCTCTACAGGTATTTCTCAACTGTGACTTGCTAAAGATAGATAGTTATAAAATACAAACATTTGACTCCAGTTTGGTGTACAGAATAATAACTACATAAGAACAATAGTCAAAACCTAAAGATTCCATTTTCAGGATCTTCTATTGAAAACTTTACTTAGAAGCTTTTTTGGCTAACTATTTAATAGATGAAAGAGATACATATACCCAAAATGATCAGAGCAGATAGCACAGCAACTAGCTAGCCTTCAAGTTGTCATTTAAGAGACTCAGAGAGAAAAAAATACAGCCAGCAAGGCAGCTGGATGCACAATTTATTTCCAGTCTCTTTTCTCATATTAAAGACTATTTCTCTGTCATAGCAGCAACATTCATTATATTTGGAGCAGTGAAACAATGAAAATATTATCACGCTGTAATTGGCCTGGGGGATGCTGGCATTAGGGCATGCCAGTTCTTTCAGAAGAAGATTGTCGCTCATTCTTCCAGTGATCCCCACCCAGAAACAGCTCTGCAGCCCACAACTCCTACACCTTTGTTATAGCTATTAGTCTATCCCGTCAGGCTTAGATACTCTAAAACACAGTAAGTAAACTCAAAACAAGCAGTCAGTCGTCCCTACTGGATTCCACTCTGGCTCATAACAAATTATGTTTTTTATGAGCAATTACAATTAAATCATTTTGTGATGAAACTTTTATTGAGAGGCACGATAGGAACAAAACCAGCAGCATAATTCAACTTGTTTTCTCATTAAAGATACATCGTTGATCAGTATTTTTCAAATCAAGGCCTTCTACCCTTGTGTCTTGTAAAAGACAGAGGACATTTCTCTAATCTCATTAAGTACATAACAAAGACCAGAAGGAATACTGTCTTCAGTTTTCAAAAGATGACATATGGTGTGTTCCACAGGATTGTCAGAACTAATCTCTGAAATCTTCACCTTAAATTGGCTGACAACTGTGCTAAGCTAAATTTATTTTTGTATTAACCCTTAGGAATACAAGCACTTTCCAGATTGCCAGCAAATAGTAAAACTAGTAACCTTTGCAATTCCATTTTGCTGTTCATCTGACAGCCTCAAGGCAGTATATATGTGCCAGTCTTCAGTATCTCTCCTACTGGATGTTCTGAAGCCACTTTAAAGATAGAAACATAGAGTAACAAATAGAATAAATTAGATGGCAAGATAAGATTGTAATTCAAGGACAAAGCTGTGGAGCTAATTCCCCAAGTCCTAGCTCATAGCTGCAGACAGTCTTACCATTAAAGGAAGTATTTCCTAAATGTTAGCCAGACCTACTACAATATCAGCATCAGCCCGTTTGAAAACTTCTGAAAACTACCATTTTCACGTTCACAGAAAACCATTCACACAAGGCACTCACTCCAGTCTTGTTTGCTTTATGAAAGCTGTTCTGGTTGGGACCCAGAAAGATATTAATTCCAACACTTACATTCATGTATGTCAAGAATTTGATGAGACCTTGGAGACCTCTGCCTTGCTAGAAAATCAAATTGCTATTGTCCTGAGCAAGGGCCTTAAAGTGAGACGCTCAAAAATATTAAGCAACTTGTTTCCTCTGCCCACCTCCACCCAAATCTATAAACGTATAAAATATCATTCTGTACTTCACAGATTCTATGAAGAAAGCTGCTTAAATACTAAGATACTTGGTTATTACAGCCAGTAATCACATAGACAAGACAGGACTTTAGTAAAAGGAAAGCTTTTCCATTAAGTGCAGAGTTACCAGGCAAAACTTCTCCTTCCATCATTTCAGATGGTCTCTTCTAGCTTTTGCTGAAGGTTGTTTCTAGCATTACTCTGTACAGCACGTGAGGCTATCTAAAAAGATCAATAAGTCCAGTGAACACTAGCAAAATCATTTTTAACAACACATCCAGACTTCTGTTTCTCAGAAACTAGACAATGTAGGCATTCTTTGGCTTAGTAGCAAAGAGGAAAGTTTACATCTCTAGAAATCATTTCCCTTTGATCATTTCTTGATCAGCCACATCAGCTTCCCTCAACTCCATCTAGAGAATTTGCCTTAACCCTTCCTAGATTGTCTTCGCACTAAGGCATATTGCAACATACTACTGTTCCAAGGTGAGGTATTTTTTCTCATAAAACATTTAACTAGAAGATAAGAAAAGCCTTTTTGGAAGCGAGAAATATCTGTTGTCCTCAAGATATTTTTGTTCCCTCAACTGTAAGTTATAGATTCCTACACGCTGTTGTCTAATCCTAGCTCCTCACAGTTTCTTCCTAGCTGTATTACCATGAGCAGCTACAACCCATATTTATTTTTTCATCTGCATGTTCATTGTGCTTGACTGTAGTGTTAGAAATCACAGCCCATCTGGGTATGGCTTTTTTCTTTATCTGACTACTGTTTATTATGGCTAACAAGAATTTGCCTCTCCATTCTCTCCAATCTGTGAATGTGGTTATTCAATCATGATACATAAAGATCATTTCAGAGGTAATCTCAGATTCAAAAAAAAAGTATAGGCAAAAACTATAGGCATTCATTCCATGAACAAAAAAATCTTCAGATGGTGTTGTTCAGGCAACAACATCAATTTACACACAGTCTTTGGGAGACATCACTCAGATTCTCTGTGGATAAAGAGTCTTCAGAGCCAGAGACTCTCTCTGTCATGCACCAAAAATTAACCTTGCAAGCTCCTCTAGGCAGAGAGGAAGAAACAAAAAAACCATTCAAGTCTCTTTTATATCACATACACGTAATACACAAGCTAAGGAGCAAAAAATAACACCAGTATAAACCCTTCATCTAGCAGCTCATCACCTCCATTGGAACTGCTGAAGCAAAGACTTTGTGTCAGCTTCATATTGATCGCAGATGGAAATCGGTTAACCATATTCCCCTCACAAAGATTCTCGCCATGAAACTGCAAGCATCTTTGTGATATGAAAGTTACTTGCTCAACAACAGAAAAGAAGCTTTAGCTTTAACAGTCCTGAAAATTAGGCCGCTAACTCCATTGTGCCGCAGCCTATATTCAAAACTCACTGCATTCAAAGGAGTTAGGAATGTCTATCTACTGTTCAAAGTGATACCTGTTGATTTTATGGGGGTTTTTTTGCAGCTGTACAGTCATAATAGCACAGGTATGTCTAGATTTTTGTAAAACTTATTTCAATTATTCCCTAAAAATTAATGGTGACCTTTTGCAGTAGGCTAGTGTAAGTTCAGTATCTATAGACTTTCCTACAGAGCTCTGCAGAGGCATCCTTGAAAGAAATACAGACATTATTGCTGAAATTCACATCATCAGAATACATGAAGTGTTACACCTGAGAATACTGTAAGGTTGGAAGATCAGACAGACACAGTTGGCCTATCATTAATATCATTGTACTGACAAGTGTATGCATGTGTGTATATATTGAAAATTAGTTATATGCATAAAATGTTTATATCTTGCATAATATTAATTTACATATAAAGTAATATGCAATATAAGTAATTCTCTCCTGCAATGATAATGGTTTCTAGTTAGACCTCATATACTGTAAAAGTTTATACCTGTGCCAAAGCATGTATAAGCACTTCTATGCTAAGTCAACACCACAACACTGTATATCAGCAAAGCTTTTGGGAGCCGGCAGGCCCTACATTCTCAAACATCTTTGAATCCAAGTTTGTTCTATGCCAGCTATATTGGCAAAAGTGTTTTGCTTTTAAACCAAAGTCTTGACCTTTCCAGGCCAACAAAACTTTCTACTGCACGTTTCCATTTCCAAATATAGCCAGAAATAGTCCTTTCTGTAGCGGGTTCCCAGAAAGGTGTTCCAGTTCATTTTCAAGTGAAATACAAACCTGTCTGCCCAAGCAAAGCAGTGAAATGCCAAGGGTAGGGGAAATGTTTACTGCTGGCCTTCAGTTAGATGAAGTCTACTAGGTGAAGCTACATAGCTGGCCAGGGTCTAGGTGTCTCAAGACGTGTTTGGGACAGCCTCCAAAAAGTACAAATAGCAATAAGATACTGTTTCAACAGCGTACGTAGGCCCTAGCTTACACAATCTTTCCTACTGGTTTCAGTGGTACAATTGGCTTTACATTGCAAGTCTTCTGACCACACTCTGGTAGGCTCACACTCCCAAAACCTGTTCAGCCCTGTCTCTTTAGGAGGGGAAGGACCTCTCTAAAACAACAGTACACTCTTGTACAAACATGTAACTGCTGGAAACAGAGACAGTCCAGCACAAGGGGACACTTTCACCCCTCCCTCACCACATTTCCACACTTCAGTGTTTTTGCAAAAGGTTTGTATTTATGACCATAACATATTTAGAATACTCCTTGATGACTGCAGAAGAACAGGACCCCACACACACCTGCTGCCTTCTCTTGATTTTCGATTCAGCAAAATTTTAACTAAATCCTATCATTTAAATAATCATGATATTAACGTGAACACTTGCCACCACTATGTTGCTTACTCTTCTTGTATCTCCACCAGGTCCATTTAACTTACAGCATTTCTGAGATGAGGACTAATTATTGCTTTGTGTTTGTACTCCAACAGATTGAGCCCTACTTACGAGCATTTAAGATAATAATTGTATAATTGCATAAATTGCCACAGAGACAATTCAGGCACAACTACTTATCTTCAGTGCATGTAAAAATCTCACTTTACTTTGCTGTTATTTGGAAAACAAGATATAGCATTGAGTACAGTACGAATTAGGAAAACAAAAAATATATATATAGATGTACTGAAGTCCCTGTCTAAAAACTTCAGGACCTAGGATCAAATTTTCGTGCCTAAGTCTGTTCCTACCTGAACCAACTCTCTAGTGAAGGCAGAAAATAAATGAAGTTCATGAAGTAGCCATCCTTGAATTTTTGGTGGAAGATGAAATTCCATGCAATTTTCATTATTTGTGTTCCACTATTTGGGGTTGAACTAGTTTAACATTTGCAAGATGTAGGCATCATTGAGTCTAAACTAGAAACTACATCTGATCTGGCCTCAAGTATCACAAATACAATCAAGTCCCTAATGTTTTCTAGGGGAGAAGATTTTTGCATGCAAAATAAGTAAAAATGTTAGTAGCTCCAGCTTTACCCAATACTTGATATAAATGATGGCATATATTAATGGGACACAAGCTTTCCTAAGAATTCATGATAGAAACATTTCAGCGTTCATGCATCAGTGTTTCAATTTCATTTCTAGTAGCATCACAAATAATTATTTGTTGTGCTCTCCATCAGACTATGAAGAGTTGTGCTGGCTTAGCTTTGAGTTTTTCTAAAGCAAAGAACCTGAGAAAAAGTGCATATTTTGATCTCTGTAAATATAAAACTACACAAAATGATGATGAGACAGTTAAATGATACAGATTATTAAATTAACCTGCCTCAGTAGCCCATGAGGAAGGAAAGCTGGGCTATCAAAATCAGATTTGATTGTTTGATGTGGTTGAAAACCAACAATTCGGAACTGAATGCAGCTAGAATGTATTGAGTTCTGTCCAGGGGCGGATCAAGAGCCAGCTGAGAGTTTGTGGATACGAATTAAGGGGCAGGCTGGCAGGGGTGATACTGTTGTGGGTGTCTATTACAGGCCACCAGATCAGGATGAGGAGGGTGATGAGGCCTTCTACAGGCAGCTGAGAGCAGTCTCTCAATTACAGGCCCTGATTGTTGTGGGGGATTTCAACTACCCTGATATTTGCTGGGAGGCCTACTCAGCCAGCCATCCTCAGTCCAGGAGGTTCCTCCAGTGCATTGATGATAACTTTCTGATGCAAATGGTGGATGAGCCAACTAGAAGAGGAGTGCTGCTGGATCTTATCCTCGCTAACAAGGAGGGTCTGGTTGAAGAGGTGAAGGTTGAGGGCAGCCTTGGTTGTAGTGACCATGAGATGGTAGAGTTCAGGATCTCATGTGGCAGGAACAGAATAGCTAGCAGAATCACAACCCTGGACTTCAGGAGGGCCAACTTTGGCCTTTTCAAGCAATTGCTAGGGGAAATCCCATGGGACAGGGTACTAGAAGGTAAGGGGGCCCAAGATAGTTGGTTAGCATTCAAGGACTGCTTCTTCCGAGCTCAAGATCAGAGCATCCCAGCAGGTAGGAAGTCAAGGAAGGGTACCAGGAGACCTGCATGGTTAAACAGGGAACTGCTGGGCAAACTCAAGTGGAAGAAGAGGGTGTACAGATCATGGAAGGAGGGGCTGGCCACTTGGGAGGAATATAAGTCTGTTGTCAGAGGATGTAGGGAGGCAACTAGGAAAGCTAAGGCCTCCTTGGAATTAAACCTTGCAAGAGAGGTCAAGGACAACAGAAAGGGCTTCTTCAAATACATTGCAGGTAAAGCCAACACTAGAGGCAATGTAGGCCCACTGATGAATGAGGTGGGGGCCCTGGAGACAGAGGATAAAAAGAAGGCGGAGTTACTGAATGCCTTCTTTGCCTCTGTCTATACTGCTGGAGGCTGTCCTGAGGAGCCCCGGACCCCTGAGGCCTCAGAAGAAGTCAGGATAGAGGAGGAATCTGTCTTGGTTGATGAGGGCTGGGTCAGGGACCAATTAAGCAACCTGGACGTCCATAAATCCATGGGCCCTGATGGGATGCACCCGCGGGTGCTGAGGGAGCTGGCGGAAGTCATTGCTAGGCCACTCTCCATCATCTTTGCTAAGTCGTGGGCAACGGGAGAGGTGCCTGAGGACTGGAGGAAAGCGAATGTCACTCCAGTCTTCAAAAAGGGCAAGAAGGAGGACCCGGGTAACTATAGACTGGTCAGCCTCACCTCCATCCCCGGAAAGGTGATGGAACAACTTGTTCTTGGTGCTGTCTCTAGGCACAGGGGGATCATTAGGGGCACTCAGCATGGCTTCACCAAGGGAAAGTCATGCTTAACCAACTTGATAGCCTTTTATGAGGACGTAACCCGGTGGATAGATGATGGTAAAGCTGTGGATGTGGTCTATCTCGATTTCAGTAAAGCGTTTGACACGGTCTCCCACAGCATCCTCGCAGCTAAACTGAGGAAGTGTGGTCTGGATGATCGGGTAGTGAGGTGGATTGTGAACTGGCTGAAGGAAAGAAGCCAGAGAGTGGTGGTCAATGGGACAGAGTCCAGTTGGAGGCCTGTGTCTAGCGGAGTCCCTCAAGGGTCGGTACTGGGACCAGTACTATTCAATATATTCATTAATGACTTGGATGAGGGAATAGAATGCACTGTCAGCAAGTTCGCTGATGACACAAAACTGGGAGGGGTGGCTGACACACCGGAAGGCTGCGCAGCCATTCAGAGAGACCTGGACAGGCTGGAGAGTTGGGCGGGGAGAAACTTAATGAAATATAACAAGGGCAAGTGTAGAGTCCTGCATCTGGGCAAGAACAACCCCATGTACCAGTACAAGTTGGGGGCAGACCTGTTGGAGAGCAGCGTCGGGGAAAGGGACCTGGGGGTCCTAGTGGACAACAGGATGACCATGAGCCAGCAGTGTGCCCTTGTGGCCAAGAAGGCCAATAGCATCCTGGGGTGTATTAGAAGGGGTGTGGTTAGCAGGTCGAGAGAGGTTCTCCTCCCCCTCTACTCTGCCCTGGTGAGGCCGCATCTGGAGTATTGTGTCCAGTTCTGGGCCCCTCAGTTCAAGAAGGACAGGGAACTGCTAGAGAGAGTCCAGCGCAGAGCCACGAAGATGATTAAGGGAGTGGAACATCTCCCTTATGAGGAGAGGCTGAGGGAGCTGGGTCTCTTTAGCTTGGAGAAGAGGAGACTGAGGGGTGACCTCATTAAAGTTTATAAATATGTAAAGGGCAAGTGTCATGAGGATGGAGCCAGGCTCTTCTCAGTGACATCCCTTGACAGGACAAGGGGCAATGGGTGCAAGCTGGAACACAGGAGGTTCCACATAAATATGAGGAAAAACTTCTTTACGGTGAGGGTGACCGAACACTAGAACAGGCTGCCCAGAGAGGTTGTGGAGTCCTCTTCTCTGGAGACATTCAAAACCCGCCTGGACGCGTTCCTGTGTGATATGGTCTAGGCAATCCTGCTCCGGCAGGGGGATTGGACTAGATGATCTTTCGAGGTCCCTTCCAATCCCTAACATTCTGTGATTCTGTGATCTTAGAAATGCCAACTCAGAATTTGAACAGCTTGATATATTCTTGTACTAAACTCCCCAGTATTTTCAGAGAACATGAGAATGTTTGCTTAATTTCCTGCAATGTTATAGATTAAAACATTAAAAATGCATGGGAAAACATAACTGTGTCCCCTTGTGTGCATTAGTAAGATCATCGTATGACAGGTCTTGAACACACTACATGTTTTTCTGCCAGCTTAGTTTTCAGTTTATGAAACTTTTCATAGAATTTAGTTAACTCCGGTAATAATTTCATAATGAGTAGCACAAATGTAACAGATAAGAGGCAGCAAAGGGAGATGCACCGTAGGCCAACCCTCCATCCCTACCACTCATGAGCGCTGTTTGCCCATGATACCCTCCAACACCACTCAGAGGCAGAGGAAATTAAAAAGTTGAATTTAAGCTGAAGGGAAGAACAAAGTACAATACGCCTGCAGCACATGACTCATTCAATATCAGTACCCCCAGGCCAGCAATGTTGGGGAACATTGCCACAGGCAGTGTTTAATGCCATCTTTAATGTGCTTAGCATAAGCTTTTTTTTAAAAAAAGAAAAATTGGCTTTACTGAGTGAGGAAATTTTTTTTTAAATTAACAATAATGGAGCACAGTTTCCAGAACTCCGAAGAGTCTTTCCAAATAATGAGGAGTAGTTGCAGTGACAGCCTCTGAGCTTTTCTAACACGGTGAACTAAGGTAACTTGGGTGTCATCGGAAAATGACATTGGCTGCAGTATTCCGCTCCATCCACAGGCTGATGTACTCCTCAGAAAGGAGCTATTGAGGCAAATTTGTCCCCCGTTCAGAGTCACATGACTAAATACCACTTAGATTAAGTCAAAACCAAAAGTTATTGATTCTCTCTTCTTTAAACAAGCTAATTTTGACATATCATGTGGATGAACAGAGTACATGGAAGTCTGGTTGGGTACAGCACTGAAGTTCTCTTTGTAGACAAGCTGAATTCCTGTCCTTCCAACTATTAATGAAAAAAAAAAGGATTTCTAATTTAGACAATAAGGTTTAATTCCATAAAAATCATGTGTCCAATACTAAGCAAAAGAAAAAGAAAACCCACAACAACAACAAGTTTTAGGAAGGTTTCAGTGTGTAAAGCAGGAAACAGTTTTCTTTGTTCCCTCCCTCTCCCCCAGTGCCTTTATATTCTTGGCACAGTGTAACAGAGCAGTGCCTTAAAACAGTAAGTAGGATATAATTGCTTTAAAATATATTTCAGTATTGACTAGGTATGACCAGGGTACAATGTCACCATAAGTGTTGGTGTCCAAATTATTGGTCTACAGCAGAAGGCAGTCTTTACAGATGATTGCTTGACTTTTGTAGGAGGTTAAGGAAGATGTTAGACCCTTTTCCCACCCACATATTCTGTTCTCCCTGTTGCTGGTTTTCTGGTTATCATAACCAATAAAAACTAAGAACTGCAGGTTCAACACCATTCCCAGTTATAGATGTAACATTGCAAATATTGCGATTAAGGCAATGAACACAGACCTTTAGCACAAATATTTTCAAAGACAGTACCTAGAAATCATGAGAACATATGTAAGTATATTCTCATACACAGACATACGCACACAAAAGAGTGAAGGTGATGCCTAAAACAACACTTGACTTTCAGAAGTAATAGGATCTGACCTTTAAAGAGGAAGAAAAAATTTCTAAAAGACTGTGTGTGACACTGAAAATACATTACCAAGCCACAAACACAGTAATTGCACTAGGTAACTGGTATATTCTCTTTTCTGTATATATGACCTGTATAGTCTCTCCAAAGACACTCACCTCCCTGTGCACGTAAGTTGTCCCCCATGCTGTACATACACCCCTGTGCTCTGTGGCCAACCACATGTGCTGCTTCAGGAGTTTCATTTGAGACACACAGAAATCAGAGTTAACCATGCCAGGTAGGCTGCTTTTGGGGCTCACATCAGGCTGCTTTCAATTTCCCCTGCTTTCCCCTTCCCCATTCCAGCAACCATTATAGAGAAGGAAGAATGTAAAAGGAGGAAAACCCTGAAGCCTACAAAAGAAAAATTAACAAAATAGCAAATCTAGGTCTGCAGAAGAGCGGGCAGAGTCTCATTGTCAGAAATGGAGGAGCCCGAGACAAGTTCAGCCATCCTAAATATTAGGAAAGATAGGCTGCTTTGCTGTCTAAAATCCTTCCACTACAATTACTACGGATAAATATCGTATTTTAAGAATCTGTTCAGTCAAAGGGCATGGAAATTATTTTTGTAATCAGATCTTGAAATGTTTGGGGTTTTTTTTTCCATGTTGATTCAAGAATTGACATAGGCCTCTTCACGTAAAACATCAGGTATTCACATGTATTATTCGGCAGACATTATAAATGCTAAAAAACTACTGAAATACAGGCAAATTGGTATTGAGCTACATCAATAGAAGCTTAAAAACCTATTTCAACATGTAATGGAGAGAGTTTTAGCATATTGAACAAACTCTAAAAATCCCATTCTTGTGCTGTTTGCAGAAAAAAAACCCCACAAATTACTCCCTGCAGCCAGAGAGTCTGCTCTGATAAGAGTTTTATGTGGCTAAGCATGATTTAAGATGAAATAGCCTTTTTTTCCATATAAATTGCTGTTTCTCCCCATTCTCCCTCCACCCCAGAAGTTCATTTTTAAACAAATCAAGAGAAGCAGTTTTCCCTTGAATTGGATTTTAAACACTCATCACTACAATTCTTTTAAGTAAGACTTGCAAGCACAAATGCCTCTCTCAGTCAGGAGAAATCTGTTGTGAGAAAATTTTAAAACTATTTAGTTTTCAGGTAGCATCTTCACTTGAATTGTCTTTTTTAAAAAAAGAAAATTCCGTAACTCCTGAAAATCCTGTCTGTAAATGGATCCAGACTGTTCAAGGATCTCCAACCCTTTGCTGACACAATAATCATCTTTTTTTTTATGATCTGTCAGCTTCCCATGTGTGCCACCCATCCAATCTCCACTTTGTCATTTTCAATCATTAATAACATTCTAGTGTTAATCATTCTTCAAAAATAGACAAATGATGAATCTCCATGGATTTTGAAGTAGAAGGTTGAATCTGTATTAGCTGCAAGGGGATTCTCCTCTCCCAAAAACCTGATACCTTACTGGGTCTAGGCTGAAGTTAAATGATCTCTTACATCAGCCAAGGAACCACAGTCAGCACTTCTAAAGCAAATCCCTTGACTCCTCTCCTCCTTATGAGGGTAAGGATATACCAGCTATACCCTAAGACTCTGTTCATTGTTTACCCCTGGGAGCTGGTTTTCTCAGCTTTACCTTCCTTAAAAGAGTTGTAAATTGATAAACTGTGTCCATGTAATATGAAACAAATCCTATTCTCACATCAGACGTTTAGGGTCTAGGCAACATCTCCATTGTATGGGACAAGGACAGGCAATGCTGGTAGAACCACTGTATGATTCTCAGGAGTGAATGAAGAAAAGACTTGTCAGATTGCCAGTGGCTGCAGGAGGAAGACCAGATCCTCTCTGCCTTCAAAACGTAAGAAGAGTTAATATCCCATACACAGCACATATTAAGGGCAAAGCTATAAGGTAACTTTACCTAGGGACGCATTCTAGGTAATCCAACAATGATAAAATGTTACGATTACAGAATCACGGAATGTTAGGGATTAGAAGGGACCTCAAAGATCATCTAGTCCAATCCCCCTGCCGGAGCAGGATTACCTAGATCATATCACACAGGAATGCATCCAGGCGGGTTTTGAATGTCTCCAGAGAAGGAGACTCCACAACCTCTCTGGGCAGCCTGTTCCAGTGTTTGGTTACCCTCACCGTAAAGAAGTTTTTCCTCATTTATGTGGAACCTCCTGTGTTCCAGCTTGCACCCATTGCCCCTTGTCCTGGCAAGGGATGTCACTGAGAAGAGTCTGGCTCCATCCTCATGACACTTGCCCTTTACATATTTATAAACTTTAATGAGGTCACCCCTCAGTCTCCTCTTCTCTAAGCTAAAGAGACCCAGCTCCCTCAGCCTCTCCTCATAAGGGAGATGTTCCACTCCCTTAATCATCTTCGTGGCTCTGCGCTGGACTCTCTCTAGCAGTTCCCTGTCCTTCTTGAACTGAGGGGCCCAGAACTGGACACAATATTCCAGATGCGGAAGATTAATAACTAAGCAATATTCCAGAATGCAAACTACACTGAAACACCTTTGAATTCCAAAATATTTATCTTTATTCTGAGTAACCCCGATTAATGCATGGGGATTCAGCATTTACTTCATCTTCCGCATTTACTATATTGTAATATTCCCTTTTCATAACTGGATTTGAGATGCAGCATAGACTATACATCTTTCCTCAGATAATATTTTGAGAACTACTCAACTTTAAGTTATTTTTTCTGCCTGTCAGCTGGTAATAGAACTTCCTTCAAAGGCTCTTTGTAGGTCTAAAATCATCAGACCTACAAATTGTTATATTACATGTCCTAAAGTACTCCTATGCAATCACAGATTTCTCACACCTCTCTTTCCTCTGCATGTCATACTGCATGTAATGTTACAACCATCCCCTAAAACGGCCTGTGCTTCTGTTAAAAAGTTTTCCATAGAGAAAAGCCCCAAATTGAGAATAAAAACCCCTGGAAACTGATTTGTCTCTTTTGATTAAAAGGCAAAATATTTGAGCAAATACTTCTTAATAACTTGTCTCCAGGTTTTCTCAGTGAAACTACAGCAGCCCCACTGGGCAGCCAGCTTTAGGTGCTAGAAACAGCCCTCACCGAGCTTTCCCCCGACAGGCTCCACAGCAGCAAGGTGCCTCACCAATGCAGGCAGATGTAAGCACAGCACACTGGTTTCAAGAGGCAAGGCAAATTGCTTCAGTCGCTGTGTTTGAGGAGTAAAACACAGTGAGGGGAACATTGATACGGAGGAAGGTCAAAGCACACAAACTGACATCTCAGAGAGCAGCAAAGACAATTTTTCTTAATGCCATGTTAATAAGGGTGGAATAGATACCAATACTATTTGCAGCTCATGCAAATAAAATTGTGCAATACTTGGTATAGTGGTGGGTGTATAGGTTTCGCTTATGCTTTCTCTGGGATAAAACACAGTCAAAAACCTTTTGTAAGATAGCTTCATAAAACGCAAAGTCAAAAACCTTTTGTAAGATAGCTTCATTAACGTTAAAAAGATGTAAAAGTATGACATTCTTCTAGTACAGAGAGAAGCTACAAAGGTAGTAACCCTCACCTCCTGAACATCACTTTATGTTACTTGATAGCAAACCCCTGTGGAAAACACATTAAACAATGTTATATAGAGCTTCCCACTTCACAGACAACAGTATCTCTTCATAGTGACTAGAGCAAGCAAGAAGAAAAATGATGTCGCAAAAGGTGACCTCTCAATAGTTTTATAGAGAAGTGATAATATAAACCTATTCTCCCAAAATAGAACAGCACAAGAATTGCAGCTACGAGCTAAAGAGGATTAGTTCAATTGTCCTATAGCAAGGAGAAAGTATTTTGCTTAAAATTAAGAAACTACAAATTAAGAAATATGATTACATTAAGCAGAATTCAGTTTTGTATGACCTTTCCCATTGACAATAGGGTGTGAGTAATCTATAGAAACACGAGTCTTGTCATATCAAGCAGTGCATAGCAGCATTAATGCTGTAGACCTTCAAGACTCCCTAAGGATAAATGGTTACATTGTGGTAGCACTAGTTAGCATGCAGAGTGCCAAAATCCCTTAAGAGTCAAAATATTCCCACAAATATATATCACCAATTACAGTTTTGTAAAGTAAACACAACAGATTTCTTACAAACAAACTGAGCAATTGAAGGCAGTCTTCAATTTTATTCAGTGATTAGGTTGATTTATTCTTTTTAGAAGTGGTAAGAGTACAAATTCATACCAGTTTTAGTCAATAAAAAGCTGCTTTTATATTATATAGAAATGCTAAACTTGTAGGCTTTAAGGATTTATACATAAAGCTGAATCTCAAAAATAGGCAAAGTATTCTTCCATTCCTGCTCAAAAATATTTAAGAGTGTTTGAGCCAAGTTGACTGGCAGTTTTTTCATAAATCCAAATATTCATATTTTCCTGAAACTTTTCCATTAAAAATTTTAGTTATTTAAACTTCTTTGCTTTTCACAGTTAAAAAACCCTCAGCAGCATGGTTTTCCTATAATTTAATTTTTCTAGATGTCCTGGTTTGGCCTAAACCAGGCCGATTTTCCTTTCAGTGATTTTTGCTTTCAGCTAAGTCTCCTCTAAGTAACTGCATGTTTGCAGACAGTGTCTGCCTCCAAGACTGATAACGCCCGAAGTTTGTAGTTATCGCTGAGGCACCGGTAGGGATGTTGTGCAGTAAGGCTCTTGCTGTACTTATTCTTAGAGAAACCAAGGTCACTGATGAATTCCTCACTGCTTACAAGTGAAAAGTGAACTGTTTTAACTTTCCAACCCGGAAGCCTCTCTCCCTTTTCCCTTTCCCTTTCCCTCTGGGGGGAGGGGGGGGGGATAACAGAGGGCATCTGCCACAGGTTTAATAACTGGCCCAGCTTTAAACCGTGACACTAGAACAAAAGAGCTTTGTTAAGGGATGTTGAGAGCAGCAGCCACCCCTCAGAGCAGCTCCCACCCAGAACCCTTTTGCGAGGCCACCAGAGCCCAGGCTGGTCCCCGGGGTCTCTGCCCAGGCTGAGGGATGCGGCTGTCGCTTTCCTTCTTGCACATTCAACTGGTAGCGAAACTGCGCATGTGTCCCAGAGACACGCACACAGGCACGCACGCAGACTGTGGTGATCAGGCACAGGGCTCCACCAGACGAGCGTGTTGACCAGCCCCATTTTGCAATTGAGAGACCCCTTTTATACCCCTTTTAGTGTATGCCCACTCCAGTCCTCCCCAATCCTCTTTTCCCTGCGCATCCCCCCATCACCGACCTGCAACATCCTGGACCCTCAGGTTTACAACCTTATCAGTTACAAAGTCCCACTTTGCCTGCAGTTTCCTGATAGCCCATCAGTGTTTGTTTCTTGTCTTTGTCCCATTATGTTTGTCTGCCAGGTCTGTGTCTCTATTTCGATTATTGCTTCCCCCTTCTCTTTTTCATCACATTTGGCAAGGTCCTTGACCACATCAACTTACAGAAATAAACATTCCCATGTTCCCCACACCTTTATCAGTTAGCGTGACATATCCCTACATACTCCCACATACTCTTACAAACTTCTGATTGAAGTTAAATGAAATCAAGTAAAAAATGCACTTCAAAAGTATCCATGGATAAATTGCCTTGGGAGTCTTCCACCTTCTATTCTTGCTTCTGGTGTGCTCAGGCAAGGACTGTATTCATACTTGTGTAGAGAATTTGTACTCCCTGCATTTACAAAGTGGCTCCATTTTATTTCAAAGGATCCTTCAAGGAGGAAAATTACACTCAGTGTGACTAAAGGGTGCTTTCAACTCAAAATACAAGGCAGATTATACTGCAAAAAGCCAATCTTAAGAGAAAAAAACCATCTAGATAGTCCACAAACCAAAGGCAAAAAAAAAATTACACTTTTTCCAACTTTGAGGAGAGGTTTGCAAGCCAATGCTATAGCTGCTTCACTCTTTTTAAATCACTAATAAATGTAGAAAGTTTTTGGTCAAATGTAGCATAATTTTCAAAGAAAACTTATTGTTTCTTTCCCTCGTGTTTCAGTAACTATAGTTACATGCCCAGCTAACTCTCCCCACCTTGCAAAGAAGGGCAACGTCAGTCTCTGGAGTAGCATTACGCAATACTGCTTAAAACTTCCACAACAGCAACCCTGCTACAAAATTTAGAACAAATGATAAGGACAGTAAGAGAATTTTTCCTAGATAGTTTTCACTTAAAAGTAGCAATAACATACTAGCCAAGGGTGGCCAGGGAGCATAACAACAGAATCACAGAATCAATCAGGTTGGAAGAGACCTCTGGGATCATCAAGTCCAACCATTGCCCTGACACCACCCTGTCAACTAGACCATGGCACTAAGTGCCATGTCCAGGCTTTTCTCAAACACATCCAGAGATGGTGACTCCACCACCTCCCTGGGCAGCCCGTTCCAATGTCTAATGACCCTCTCTGAGAAGAAATGCTTCCTAATGTCCAACCTGAACCTCCCCTTGCAAAGCTTGAGACTATGTCCTCTTGTCCTATTGCTAGTTGCCTGGGAGAAGAGGCCGACTCCCACTTCACTACAACCTCCCTTCAGGTAGTTGTAGACTGCAATAAGGTCACTTCTGAGCCTCCTCTTTTCCAGGCAAAACAACCTCAGCTCCCTCAGCCGTTCCTCGTAGGTCAGACTCTCCAGACCCTTCACCATCTTGGTCGCCCTCCTCTGGACTCGCTCCAACACTTCAACATCTTTCTTGCAGTGTGGGGCCCAGAACTGAGCACAGTATTCAAGGTGCAGCCTCACCAGTGCTGAGTACAAGAGGGACGATCACTTCCCTAGATCGGCTGGCTACACTACGTGGGCAATGAAAACACATACTAAACAGAAGAAATGTCATCATTAAATCTGGAGAAAGAGGGAATACGTGACATGTTTGGAATTCTCTACTCCTCTCCATAGCTCCAGAAAGAGTTTCTAGACTTCAAATGTCTGATCTCCTAAAAAGTGTAATTTAATTCTCCCTCCTCCTGAAAGCATTTATTGCTTTTTTTATTCTGTGATCTAAAGTTCAGAAACACTGTCAGGAGGACTCAGGAGATTATGCTTAAAATTTATTACATTGGGTAACAAAGAGATTATATCCAATGTTCCAAAACAAAATTATTTGAATTAGAGGATCTAAGGCAGAGCTTTTTTCAAAGCATTAATCTAGGTAATCATCTAACCATCAGACCAGCTCAATCCTTCTAGGCTCTTACAATGCACCTGACAGACAGAACCCACACTTGGTTCAGCATATGCATATGTATTTTAGCCTAAAAGAGCTTTTTCCTTACAAACATGTCTAAGGTGCCCCTGCTCACTGTTCAACATGCATTTTGTCTTAGAATTTAATTCCTCCATATGCAAAGAATTTGACATAACACTGTTGGAAAGGTTAACTCTTCCCCCAACCTGAACCCCTCCTAGGAAACTATACATACGTGGCAGTTCATACACATTCACAAAAAGCTGCTGCAAGCATCAGCATTTCATAGCAATTATACTTTACAAAATACTCTGCAGTTTCTAATTGAGTCAGGCAGTTTTTATGAAGAAAGGCTTTTTTTTTTTTCCTCTTAAAAAACATAGCTTGTGAATTCTACCCACCTACTGATGAATTTGACACTATTGGAAAAATAAGGCAGCTGAATTAGGAAACAAGAATTATTCGCACTGGGAAGCTACATGTCGTTAACCATTTTTTGTTTCTTAATCTGTTCTTCAGGTGCTGTAGATAGAACAATTCTGCCACCTAGAGTAAAATCCACAACCAAGATAAAAAGATTTTGGTGAACATGCACTAGCCACTTGACTAATTTGAAATGGAAGAGATACCTTCTGTGGCAAATAATTAAATGCAAATATTATGGGTTTATTCATTTTTTTTAAATCTTACTACAAAATATTTAGTAGGCTGCTTGCTATCAAAATCAGCAGCATTGCCAGAGAACTAGGTGAAATATATGATAAATACAGTTGAGATCATTTACATTTTTATTGGCCCTTTCATTATACACATCTCCAAATATTTCCAAAACTTCACAAAGCAGTAATCCATTTCCCCATATAAATGGGATGGAATTCCCTTAATAAGGTTTTAAATTAGGAATTGGTCTATTTGGGTAACCCAGGAAATCATAACTCAATTTAACAGAAAGATGGTTCTAGATCACCCCTCTCTCTCTATCACATTTCCAAATATTTATTTTTCTGAGGCCAAAAACTGCTGCCAGATGATACATAAAACACTGTCCATTAGCTGGGAGGCAAAAAGTGAGGTAATGGAAAGGCAAAGCAATTCCTTACAAAGAGTTGATGATCTTTTAGTTTAATTTATATAAAAGCTAGGATTTTAGCATCTTGTTAATATGAATTAATGCATCTACCTCCAGTCCTCCAGCTCACAAGGGTGAAGAACTGATGTCTCCTTGGATATGAATCTGTGGTTTTAAAGATTCAGATAAATTTAAAGCTATAAATCATCCTATTCTGAGGGCTGAAAGGACATATGCTGAGCTCTTCCATGAGCAGTTATGTCAAAATACCAAATAGCACATAATTTTTCCTCTAGTGACTGAAATACATTTGTCATTGTGGTAGATGGATATTTACTTCCAACTAAACAGACTAAAAATATGATTTTCTGCCTCTAGTTTCTCTCTCTCAGACAGAGGAGATCACCCTATGGAGGGTATGCAAGGTTAATCCCCCGGCTCACCAAGTGCTGGTTGAAAAGGCAGGGACAAGAATTCCCTTCAGAGGCAGATTCTGGATGTAACCTCCAGATCACAAAGTCTTTAAAATATTTGTTGCTAGAAGCCAGGAGGGTTTGCCAGAAAAAGCATCTGTCTCTTTCACAGTTCTCTTCTTTAAACACCTGCTATTCCTGGAGACTAGATAGTGAGATAGCTGGACCTTGGCATGACCCATCATGGCCATCCTCATGTGGTTGGTTGTGTGAAAAGCACCAAAAATGAGTTGCTGGAATTAAAAATAGCCTGTGCTTATTAGCAATAATATGTCGCACTGGATGCACATAGCACACTTCATCTGAGGATCTAAGTGTTTTGCAAACATTAATTAAGCTCTGCACTGCTGTTATGATTCACAGAATGCCATTATCACACCCAAGGGATGCAGGAAAGAAAGCCATTGAAGCAAAGTAGAGGGAAGCAAGCCCTTGAAAGCACAATGACTCTGGTTCCCTTTCAGATCACATCAACCTACATACATCCCAGGACAAAGAAAGTAAAGTCAGGGATTACTCAGAACAAAGCATTTCATTTTTACATGATTTATGAAGCACAGACACTTTTAAAAAGTACTGGTTTCTTCTGACCATTCTTGTCACATGTAGGATTATATATTAACATTTCCCAGTCCTATTATAGTTTCTGTTTATTCTGATCTCTTATCTTCCTAACACTGAGTACATTCACCTTTCTTTTCAATTCCACTAGTCTTGACCTACTTCCAGTCATTTGTCCTTTGAGTATCACGTTTCCTCCAAACATCCTATCCCTCACATTCTTTTACTTGACATTACCCTCCAGAAGTCAGAGAACATTTTCCTCTCTCAACCTTTACCACATTTCTCAATACTGCACTGATCATTTCTGACTCCCTGGGGAGCAAATCACTTTCTATTGCTAGGAACAGGGAGTAAATAGGCATAGTGGATCTCAGGACTAGAGAGCAGCAACCAGCATTCATTGTCCTTCACTACCTCCTTTCTTCTCATCTCCTTTAAAGCAGAAACACACTGAAGGACATGTTCTCAGTTTCAATAAGTTGTGTGTTTTGTGTTGTCATAGGTCTTTACGGTATCAGTCATGGTATCAACAGGAAGCCAGCATGACTGAGCACCTCTCTGAAGTGCCTGCACACTAACACACACAGCATGCAGAACAGACATTAAGACTGAGAGGTCTGCATGCAGTTGCAGGGTTACAATCTCATGTGGGACCATGAAAACACAGTGGGATAGCTCACACAACTAGGTTGTGCAATGGGTGGATAGAGGGCATGATGGTGAGGAGGTGGAGTTGCCCTTGATGCGAGAGCACTGCATGCATGCATGGAGCTCTGCCTGGGGATGGGTGATGAGCCAGCTGACTGCTTATGGGTCATAATCATTGGGCAGATCAAAATTGGTAACACTGTAGTGAGTGTCTGTTACCAACCACACGGTTAGGAGGAAGTATTAGATTTCTGTCACCTTCTTCAAATAACCAAAGAAGTCTCACACGCACAGGCACTGGTCCTCTTGCAGACTTTGACCACTCCAATATCTGGTGGAGGGACAATACAGCAGAGCACAAGCAATTGAGGATGTTTCAGGAGTGCGTTAATGATGACTTTACAATACCAGTGATCAAGCAGCCAACAAGGGGAGGTGCTCTGCTGGGCTTTATTCTTACAAAGAAACAAGAACTGGTCAGGGGTGTTGTGATTTAACCCCCATAGGCAGATCAGCCCCACACAGCTACTCACTCACTCCCCCCACAGAGGGATGAGGGAGAGAATTAGAAGGGCAAAAGTGAATAAACTTGTAGGTTGAGATAAAGACAGCTTAATAAAGTGTGGAAAAAGAGGGGAAAAAACCCAACCAAAAGAAAAAAATATGCAAAATCAATTACTTGCCACCAGCCAACCAATGCCCAGCTAGTCCCCAAGCAACAGAAACCCCTGGAAAACTCCTCCCCAGTTTAATTGCTGAGAACAATGTCATATGGTATAGAATATCCCTTTGGTCAGTTGGGGTCAGCTGTACTAGCTGTGTCCTCTCCCAACCTCTTGTCCACCTCCAACCTACTCAACTGCAGGGAGCAGAGTGAGAAACAGAGGCGGTCTTGACAGTGTTAGCACTATTCAGCAACAGCGAAAATATTGGTGTTATCAGCATCACTTTAGTCACAAATCCAAAACAGAGCACCATACAAAATACAGACCAGGTAAGTGGACAACAAAGTGGATTGAAAACTGGCTGAACTGCCAGGCTCAAACTGGTTGCTGTGATCAGCAGCACAAAGCCTACCTGGAGGCTACTCACTAATGTTGTATCCCCGAGGTTGATACTGGGGCCAGTACTGTTTAACCTCTTCATTGATGAAATGGAAGATGGGACAGAGCACACCAACAGCAAGTTTGCAGATGATAAATATTGGGGAGGAGTGGCTGATACACCAGATGTGTGCACTGCCATTCCAAGGGGACCTCAACAGCCTGGAGAAATGTGCCAACAGAAACCTCATGAAGTTCAGGAGAGGGAAATTTTAAGTTGTGTATTTGGGGAGAAATAACTATATGCACCACCACAGGCTGGGGGGCAACTGGAAGGAAAGCAGCTCTGCAGAGAAGGGCCAGTAGATCCTGGTGGACAAGAAATTGAACATGAGTCAGCACTGTACCCTTGAAACAAAGACCAACAGTCTTCCAGGATGCACTAGGAAGAGACTTGCCAGCATGCAGAGGGAGATGATACTTCCACTCTTGATACACACTTTAAGTGCTGTACTGGGGTGTGCAGGACTGGTCACAGAGAGAGATGGGGAAACTGGAGCAGTTCCAGCACAGGGCCATGAAGATGATTGCAGGACAGGAACATCTGAAGAGTGGCTCAGAGAGCTGACATTGTTTAGGTTGGACAAGAGAAGGCTCAGGGGGACCTTATCAATGTGTATCAATACCTAATGAGAGCAAGACTAAGCCAGACTCTTCACAGTGATACACAGTGAAAGGACACAAGGTAATGGCCATAAATTCCAATTGGAATTTCCATTCAAAGAAAATACTCTTTTTACACGGAGGCTGATCATACACTGGTACAGGTTGCCCAGAGAGATATTGTGGAGTCTGTATCTATGGAGATGTTCAAAATCAAGCTGAACACAGTCCTGAGGAACCTGCTGTAGGTGACCCTGCCTTCAGTAGGGGTGTTAGATTAGACAGTCTCATGGAATCATAGAATGGTTTGGGTTGGAAGGGATCTTAAAGATCATCTAGTTCCAGCCTCCCTGCCATGGGCAGGGACACATTTCCACTAGACCAGGTTGCTCAAAGCCCCATCCAACCCGGCCTTGAACACTGCCGGGGAGGGGGGCATCCACACTTCTCTGGGCAACCTGTTCCACTGTCTCACCAACCTCACAGGAAAGACTTTCTTCCTAATATCTGATCTAAATCTACTCTCTTTCAGTTTAAATCCATTACACCTTATCCTACCACTACATGCTCTTGTAAAAAGTCCCTCTTCAGCTTTCCTGTAGGCCCCTTCAGGTACTGGAAGGCTGCTGTAAGGTCTCTCCAGAGCCTTCTCTTCTCCAGGCTGGAACTGCCTCCAGTGGTTCCTTCTGATCCTAAAAGTTCTGTGATTCTGTGATCCATGTTCTGGTGACTCAATAAGGTGAAAATAAAAAAAAAAAAAAAAAAAAAAGGAAACTGACTGTTCCCGAATGTGTTTCAAAATCAACACATGGAAAGAGATCAGAGATTTTTAGACATTCCCAGGAAGCATACACTAACTGCAAGCCACCAGCAGGTTAAGCCATCAGTCATCTCACCCAGAATAAGATCTCAGAATATGTTTGAAACATCAAGTGAGTTTACTGAGCATGTTGAGTTCCAGTGAAGTCAAGCTGCAAGACTCTTTTTCAGGACAGGAAACACGAACTCCAGAAACAGGGACTATGCTTTAGTGGAGGACCTATGTTAATGCCTTCAGCTAATGAGCAGCAATGACAGGATAAGCTGAACATCCCTCTCTCCTATTTGTGTGTATTCCAATAATTTACAGAGGTTTTTAGAATAACTAGCAACACAGATGTGAAATACATACAGAGCACTGTTGCAAGTCTCTGTGATTTCATTCAGTACCACTTAATCTTCACATTCTCAGTACATTTGTATCTTTTGCTTCTCCTCATCATGTCATTTTATGAAACTCTCTGTTTAAGATGAAGGAAAGTCAAACCTGCTTTTTATATTATGCTCTTTCCTGGCTTTTCATTTTACTTGCCACTCACTTTTTTTCTCCCCCCTTAAAATGAATAGGTTAGAGAATCCTGAAAGACAGAGCAGAGTTTGATGTAGCTTTGAAAATCAACACTTCTCTTTGCAAGAGAAAATGCTTAGCTCTCAGAAGAATTTTATCCCTTGATCTGGTGGATTACTAATAACATCTAGAATTCAGAATAGTACTTTCAATTAACAGAAGCATAGCATTCATTCAACCCCTTGCAGGAAGCCACTCACAAATGCCTTTATTTTACAGAACAATTGAACTGCCTAATTAAAAGTCACAAAGTAAGTAAGTGACAATAAGAACTAGATTTCAACTTCCTGTCCGAAGCTTAACTAAATGTTATCTAGGTTATCTATTATGTTATCTATTCGTATTCATTAAAGCAAAGATCCAAAGGTACTACCTTTGTCGATACCTTTGAAGGGCCAGAAAACAACAGAAATCTTTCACTTCAAAGTGTCAATAGACAAAACAACAGAATTTTTCACTTGAAAGATTCATTGTCATAACGGAATTTATATGGATCCTTAGCCATATATTTATTTTATACATATATATGTATGTATATATAAAAACGTATACACACAGCTGAAATTGAGTTTGAATCAGACAATGTCAATTTTCTTTTAAGGAAGTGGTTTTTTTCCTGTCTTATTACTGTGAAGATTGCCGTGCTAGGTAGTAGCTATTTCATTTAGACTGAACCTGGCTGAGCTGCTCTGAGTTGGGTCCTATCAGGCAAGGCCCTCAAAATGTACAAAGCACAATCAGCAGCAGTCTAGGGAGAGCGATCAAATACTAACTTGGAGTGCACTGGGAAAGCTCAGCTGGGGCTGCTTTATCTGGCTGCTGAAACAGAAAAGAACAAAGTCCTACTGGTTCATTAAAAGCAGCTTTGAAAGACCTGTGGTTTTGTAGAGTATTTCCAGAGCAGCCATCACTACATAAGACGAAGAGGGTTGTGTAAAGAAAGGTTCATGAAGCAAACTTCTTCACAGTTGTGAGCAAGACATTACTGCTATGTTTTACCACTGAAAAACAGAAATAAAGAACACCACACTACCTCATTTTCACTAAGGACAGGTAAATTATATGCAATAGTGCAGAGTATATGTAACAGTAAGTTATATTTTTACACTATAAAGACACAAAGTGCAGTCTCATACATAACAGCCATTTTCTATGTATTTCTACAATCCAATTCTACAGTGCTGTGGAAGGAAAGTGTAAATAAAAATTCAGTAATTAAGGTTTTGGTTGCACTTCAGCACGACTTAGCAAGAATTTGCTAGTTTCAGCTGACCATATCATACTGCCAGAGATGGGGGCAGAAGTGTAATAGAAACATTAGTAATAATCTTACTGGAAGACGCTTAATTTGGAAGAAATACCCAAGGTAACTCACATGAGCTATAACTTCAGGTCAGCAAGTTGATAGAGCACTACTTAAGTGTTTCAAATGTATAGGATATTATTTTAAACCAACTTAAAAACCACAGGTGTTGGTAAATCTTTCTAGTGTTCATACCAATAAGCTATAAAAACTCAAGGAGGCTTCTGATTATAGATTCACAATCCAACAGTATGTTCCTGAAAAGTAATACCGATGCAATCTTTGAATTCCTGCCTGTTTTATTACTCTCTCCCCACCAAATTCTTCATTGCTTCAACTACACCCTACAGTAGAGTATTGATCAAAGCAGGTGTCCTTTGCTGCTACAATCCCCTATTTTCTTGCATGGAAAAGCGGCCACTGGTAGGACACACAGATTTCCCTAAGGTCTTCAGTAAGCAAATTACGTGATATATCATGAACACAGCACTAAAACAGTGATTCACCAGTGCAAGACCCTCAAGAAAAAAAAAAGAAGAAAAAGCTAGTGTTTCAGCAGAGTTCACAGCGCATTTAAAGTGAGGGAACTATTTGTTTAATTTCCAAGTCTTTCTGTTCAAATGAATGTTTGACTTCTCCCAGATAAGGAATAGAGTAAGAAATAAAAGGCATTTGCACAAACAGCTAATAAATTGAGCCGTCTGCCTAGTTTATATAATTCTTTGTAGAGAAGTCATCCTCTAATGTGCATACTAATTTTCCCTTGTGAAAAGGAGCAGCAATAATAACCAACAAGTTGAACGTTAGCATATTTGCAGCCTAGCTGCTGAATCAAAACGTGTGAATTACAGTGCTGCTTTCTCCATTGATGTTCAGAATTCAACATATGCCAGCTTACACAGTACATGGAGATGAAGAGCATCTCTAAAGGGATGGAAAACATACACCCCCTCCTCCCTTTGGAACAAAAGAAGAAAATTAATGTTTGGTTGTACTGCAACAAAATCAATCACAGCTCTTTGATAATAGGTTTGTCTGAGCTCCCCTGGAAAATAGGACACTTGAGAATTCTTAACTACAGTAGATACAAATCAAAAATAGCCTTTCCAGTTGCAGAAAATTAGTGCCAAGAAAGGCTGAATTATTTCCATACAAACCTCAGAACAGTTTGGTTCCACAGGAATACCGAAAGATCTGGCAGAAGCCTAAAAGACAAGATGATAATCTGAACCAAAATACATCACCTTTTACCTACAGCTGTGTATGGTAGGTAAGTAGCACAGGGCAAATATTCTTCCAGAGTTTGGCAAAGGGTATATCTAAGAGAATCTAGAGAAAGGAATGAATGAGTACATGTTATTTGTGATCTTCCACTAAATTTCAATAGCTCTAGATAAAACGGGGAGTATAGCAGCAGAACTGTATTCTCTGCTACACACACAGGAGCAAGGCATGGGAAAGTATATATATGGTCTTTAGCTGTGTTTAGAAAAAATGCCAGCACGAGTTTCTGCTTTTGCACAGCTTCCCCTTCACAGGACTCCTGCAAGACCTTTATTTTTAAATAACAGGATCTCCAGATATTCCTCCAATTATTACCATTCAATGTTATTAATGAGGGCTCTGAACAGACGGAATCTCTTCAGACATGTGGAGAAGCCTCGTTTGGTCTTCTCTTTAGCTGGCTCTAATGTTGGAGAGTACACTACATCTCTCAACGTGATTGATCCAGAAAGAGCAAAGTTAGGTCTTAGAAGAGAAATTAGCATCACAGCAGCTAATGATTACCTGGCACAACTGGCCATACTTCAAATGTCTTTATCACTGTATTTTCCACATACCCAATTCCAATCCTGACATCATGCATGTTCAAGTTGATCAGCAGCTCAACACCAAATTCTACATTGGGCTGCCAAGTCTCTTACCAAGTTCTAAATTACATCTAGAGCATTCTAGGGATCAAGTAGTTCACACTTCTAACACACATTTATCAAAGCTGATCATCAAATCACTCCTCTACACTTGCTTATACACATTCCGTCTTTTCCATCTTTAATGAAGTTAAATACTGATATATCTAATGTGGAGCCTTGAGGTGCCTTCACTGTTCCCATCAGCTATGCGAGCATATTACTACTTTTAGCTTCTTAACTCTTGGCTGCTGTGTCACGAACACTTCTTTTGCAGCCCTTCGCAAAAGCAACTACTACATTTTCCTTTATTCCCACTATTTTGGGATGTTGAAGGACAAAGGAATACTCGTTTTTTCTTTTCAATAAAATAACCCAATTCAAGACTGCAGTAACTAAAGCCCCTTCAAGGCTTTTTCTTAACGTTTATTGGCACAATTTAGATAGAAAGTGCCTCAATATTTTGGTGAATGAGAATCTTCTCCACTTCCTGCAGAGCCTCAACAAAACTAGTACACTTGTTTATGGCTAATATTAGCAATGGCAATGAGTAGCTGCAGCAGTGGCCTCAAACGCGATCCCTCGCAATGCCCAGTAGCCCTGGCCAGACCTGCCAGGAATGAAGTATTCCAGGCTCAACAATATAAAATTCCAACTAAAAAGACTTTGGACTTGCCAAAGAAACTTAGGTTTGCCTGTAACATGAGGAGATACATTGACAACAGCAAAGCAGCAGAGGTATCCCAGGCCTCATTTAGACAACGGAGGTTCCAAAGTTATACTTAATGGCATAAATTGCACTGCAGAAACTTTTCTTTGCATTACACAAGACAAAAGTAAGTCAGATTTACTACAAAACACAATTTCATATTTAGGCAGATGCTGGGAGTGATGGGTTGAGCAGCTTATCAAAAGAAATAAAGATCACTGATAAACAACTAATTGTTATATTTAGCTATTTTACACTAGAAAACTTGTCTTAAAAGGATGTATTCTTTCCTATTTGAAGTTTCTCAACTGAGGTTTTGGGGCTTGTTTTTTTTTTACCTCTACGTATTAAATTCAGAGGTTTTGCTGTTTACAGATCTGAAGATATACATCAAAGCAGAAACTACACAGTTAAAGCACACCTTTGGCTGAACAATTCAGCAATGCCTAGATGTACGACTGAAAGGACTTTTTAAAGTGTCATGAACCTCATTAGAAAAAGCTCAGATTCAGAAGCGCTTTGCTTTTTAGGTACTGGTGATACACTAACTTTTATCAACTTTCATCAAAACGTAGTGTGTGTTTCTTATGTCTCTGCTGCTTCTTCCAACCCAGACAGAAATTAATCAAAATCTCTGGCAATGTGAACTACAGTTATCTAGGCTGTCATATGCTCTAACTGGGCAACAGTACACTAAAAAAAGAAAACAAGTTTAAACACCACAGGGTTTGGTAGTTGGGTTTTTTTTTTTTTTCCTTGTAGAGTTTTAGGGCAGTCATCTACCTTGTAGCATTCCTGGCAGATAACATCAGATATACCATTGGAGATAGAATGTTATTTCTGATGTTTTATTTATCTTTCTCAAACTATTTTCTTTAAAATTGCTACAAAAAGATTAACACATTCTATAGGTTGAGCAGAAAGCAGAATGGATTTGTTTTTTCCCCTAAAGCAGTATTTTCATTCACAGTCCTCTTTAGGATTTTATATCTACAGCTTAAAAACAGGGTATATTTCATGAGAGCAGGAGGGGGAAAAAAATGAACACTTCGGCAATTACATAGTCTGTGTTTGAACTTCCCTCATACATACCTCATCTGTCCAATCATTCCTCCAGACTCCCACGTTTCAGAGCACACACAAATACTCTTCCTCCTGTGCCCCTATCCCCAGCCTCTTTCTTCACTCACACATGTATTCAGACCCCTTCACCTACATGCTATAATTGTTACTTACAATTTCTGGAATACTTTGCTATTGGTAAGCCTCCCCTGTATAAAACCAATGAGAAAAACTGGAGAATGAATAGCTTTATAAGACGTTAAGTACCATACAGAACAAACTGAAAACCAGCATGAGGTTCAGAAATTACTTCCAGAATACTATCAGCCACTAGCTGAAAGATAAGACCTCTTAGAATACAGACAAACCCTGGCCTTCAGAACTTCACTATCTTTTTTTTTTTTTTTTTAGATTCACGAGTTCACCATTTAACTTCCTTTTGGCAACACTGGGGAAAAAAGTGATAATTTAAGTACAGAAGTAGGAGAGAAGCAGGATTGAGGCAGACAAGTACTGCAGCATCAAGATGATGGGAAACTCAGCTAAACTTTACTTCAAATACAGATAAATTCGTTGAATAAAGAAATATTTTCCACCATATAACTACATTAGCAGATACTTAGCACATCCTTACGAGGCATTCAAAAAAACAGGGAGTATGAGAGAGCTTTATGAAACTGACCCAGAACTGCCTTAACCAGGAGCACTCTATCCCTAGCAACAGCTAAACACCCAAAGGACCTTACAAGAGATTAGCTGTCCCATTTCAATTCTATTCCGCCTTCTCCATCTCACCGAGGGCAAGAAGGATGCTACAGAATTTCACAAGCAATGCCATCACCCAGTGGAACCGGTAAAACTGTCAGTTTAAAAGCCTAAATTTGGCAGGGTAAGGAAATAAACTTGAATTCAGTAGTAATCAAAAGCAGTTCATCTAGGGGGAAAAAAAAAAACCCTAACTTACTTCAGTGACTGAATACCAGCTTGCTGAAGCTGTTAATTAACCAAAGCTCTGTAATATCCCATGGGACTAGAATGCTGCGTTCCACTTGCTCGGGTGCCAAGTCTTGCAGTAAAATAAGACATTTCTTATAAGCTGTGCTATAATAGCTCAATCAAAATTTGCAGGAGAAATTAATAGTAGGTCCCCACAGAGAGGTATTTAGCTCTCTGAAAATGCAGAGCTGATTTAGGCTTTGCCAGACTATATGCTTTTTCCACTGATAAACAGTCAACACACTTCCAATCAAGAACACTGAGGACAAACCGAAGTGAAACCAGTGACTGACTCACACACATCAAGCTATTGCTTCTGAAGTGAGCTGTATCAGACAACTACAAATTAAAATTATTTATATACAGTTTCTATTACCTATATCCTATTTTTATAGAGGAAAAAGTAACTAATTTATTTTGCACAGTAAGTTTTCTAAACACAATTCACACTGATCCCATGGTCCACACCTGTACTGTCACTCACTTATTTATCTCACTGCAATCTTGTCACCTCTGCATAGGTGGGACTTTTGGTTACAGGAGAAGCCACTTCTAAAAAGCTATTCTTGATGTATAGCTAGTGCTTCTTCCTTCTCAGAGTTGCTGCAAGTTCAAAGGAATATTAAACAACAACAAGGACCTTTTTTTTTTTTTCTTTTTTTTTTTTTTTGGTAGAGAGCCACAGGTTCTCAAACTAATCCTCATGCTCAAAATCACAAGGCTATGTGTTATTATTCCAACAGTCATTTGGAAAGGCTTTTCACCTTGTTTGGAAGAAAAAACACAAGATCACAAATCTTCAAAATATGAAGCAACTTAAACTCAGAAAGGCTCTTTTGAGCAAAAGCAGTAAGACTCAGGATTTCCAAGCGTAACTGTAGCACCCTAGCTGCAAAACAAAACTGTCTCCACCTTTCCCTTCCCAGTAATATTGCTGTCAAGCTTTAATAATAGCCTAAACCAAAGAAATATTGTCCAGAATCCTAAGCAGAACAAAGAAAATTTATGTAAAGTTTAAAGAAAAAATAAAAAAATAATCTAAGTTCATAAACTCTGGGAACAGTCTAAGATGAATTAACATTACATAACATTTTCACTAACACAGTTTCACTTTTCAAAATGGAAGTCAGATTTATTCAACATTAAGTGTAACAACACATCAGAAATCAATATCCACTTATAAAATAAAGCAAAGTAACATGAATAAACACAGGAAAATACTGTCTGAGACTCTCCAAGCAGGACATTTCTCATAAGACTCACAGGAAAAAAATAATATTTTTATATGCAAACAGACTCAATTCCCAAAAACTCATTTTTTTCCAGTTGTAAAGCAATATATAGCTAACGGGAGGTAAACTAGAAAGGGGAATGAAATGCATCATGCTGTACAACACCAAAGAAATACTCCAGCTGCATTTGTGTACAGCATTCACAACATGCAGTAGATGAGGTTAAAAGCAAGTACAGTGTGTATATATTAGAGAGACAGAAACTAGTCAGTCTGAGGACTTCGTTTGTTATTTTAGTTCAACTCATGAAAACAAACAGAAGCTAAGAGCAAACAGAGGAAGAGCAGAATTTGCGTAGAGGACAACATCTCTTCCCAGAACAGTAAAGCATCTTAAGAAAGATTTAAATTGTGCACATATTTACTTGTCTTGCTCCTCTTCTTGCTATGTCATTGAAACATACCTAGATCCAATGACGGGCTTTATGCAAATATCTACATTTTTATAAAGCTGTAATAAAACAAAACAATGCAAGTCATTCAAATTCTGCTAATCTGTTAAGTCAGGCATTAATATGCTGAATGCTCACTACAACTCAACGTTATTTAAATTAAAAATAAAAACAGGGCAAGACATCTCCCAAATAGCCTTGCTGAAATGTAGGGTATTTTAATTATTTTTGTTGCTTGGAGGAGAGCAATGTGAAAATACACATGCTACCCAATTCATTTCATTAAGAAGTGTTTAAACAATTCTTTTAGACAAAAAGCTGGGATCCTTGTTGGTTCTAGTCAGTTCACAGCCTGACAGATTTCTCTTGCCCGTCTTTTTTTTTTTTAACATCAATTTTTTTAAACAAACCCCCAAGATCTCCTATAGCTTTTGTCAGCTACTGAAAAGCAAGCAAGCATAGCACACATGCAAGTTATTAGAATTAGATAACCAAATATAATTAACTACAAAGTTCCAAGCAGTAAGTACATCTACATTTCCCTGGGGAGACTCGGTCTTATTGGGAGATGGATTTGAAAGCTGATAAAGAACACAGGTTACCTGGTTCACTTCAGAAGTTCTCTGCCTTCCACCTGAAGACTTCCAGGAACCCATTCTACCACCTAACAAGCTATAAGCTAGTACATATATTCATGATTTCAATTAATTTTAATAAGAATGGACTGATGGCTGACAATTGAAGACTGACTTTTGTAGGGCTGGACATACTGACCTTAATTTTAAATTAATTCAAGTCTGAAAATAATTGTGCAGCATCAAGTTAAGATACAAATAAAAAACAAACGAAGGAGAATTTAAGAAGGATAACTTTACCTCATACACAAATTGCACCAGTCAATGCTGTACCTAGTTCAACTGAAGTACAGCAGTGTTTTTACACCAATATCCAACCATGATCTAGTCCTTAAAAAGGAAGTATCTACCATTTATCTATTAGTAATCCTCAGCTAAAAAAAAATACTGTATTCTAAACATGAACAGGAATCAACTATCAGTACCTGCTTATTTTTGTAACAGTAGAGGGATCACAAAGAACTGAGTTGAATTAAAATAAAAGGAATGTAAAGGAGAAAGTCTTAATTCAGGTGTCTTTAGCACATATTAAACCAAAACTGACTTTAAGACACACCACTGAAATCATTATCTGAAACTTCTCTGAGGTCTGGCGATCACATAAGTTAGTGCTGTAACTACCAAATTTAATGCTGGGTCAAAAATGGAATAGAAATATGAAAGTAATGCCCTGCAGTGTACATCTAAAGAAAAAAAAGCTTTTTTCTTAGATAAAGAGTTACTGATCTGAAAGCCTTGAGATTGAATGTACCTCTCATCTCCAGCAATATTAAGTTGTGAGCATTCCTTAGTCTTCTGACTTAGGAGCAGATGAAATACCTCTGAACTCTTTTTCATCCTCTGCCATGAGCAAGAGGAATTTCTTTTTTACTCTGCTCAAATGTGCTTTCCTTAACACACTTTCATTTCAGAGAAGCATTAAATACACAGAACACGCACACAATTTCATAAACTTGGGATTTGAAGTTGTAGAGAAAAAAAAATGTAACACAAACCCATTTTATTTCTGAAAGACTGAGGCAGACTGATAAGTACTGCCATCTTGCTTAAGTAACATCAGATGCAAGAGCAACTGGGAAGAAGTTTAAAGGTTAATATTGTTACAATTTATATGAAACACTGCATTCTGTTTATGCAAGAGAGGACTAAGTGGAGTTTCAGATCAGCACCATCTCCACAGGGCTGGAAGGGAAAGCTATCTGTTGAAAATGAGTACAACACTGTTGAATTGCTACTGAAGCCTCAAAGAATGGTTACCCAAACATTTATACACTGCCAGGCAGTCCAGCTCCACTGGCAAAAGCCTTTTTTGGTTATTGGTTATACCAACATCTGTGTTTAAGACATTAGTAGAAAAGCTTACCAGCATTTAGAATCAAACAGCCTTAGTATGCTTATTCAATGAAGATGCAACATCCAGGATTAAAATGCCTAGAGCAACTCTGAGCAAGCAGTGTTTCAAACATGAGATAGTAATGCATCACTTTAGTCAGTGCAACTGGAACAGATTAGAAAACCACGTTCACCCTACTTAACATATTGTACAAGGAGATAAGCAAATAGTAAAGAGGTCCAAAAACCAGTTAATTCCTCTATTTGGCTTCAAAAACAATTTCTTTTTTAAGTTAAGCATTCAGTTTATTTACATTCTTTTCCCCTGCTTGTAAGTGAATGAAAAATAAATGCTTCTTTGCATACATCATAAAATTAAGGTAGTAATCCCTCTCCAGCAATGTATCTTGGAAATGGAATGAAACTACCCTGAAGCTCTAAAAGGTGGTGGTATGAGAAATGCTAATTAGAGCTCATCTCTCTCCTGTCCATACTGTTTTCCCATATATCGGAAAGCAAAAGGGCAAAATCTTGAAAGCTCCAATTTCTAATTAATTTTATTTTTTCAGGCTTTCACTCAGTCATAAGTTAATGCCTAACTCAAGCTGGCATCCATAAATATAATAAGAAAACTGAAGTCAAGTATCCTTGGCTTCACCATCTTCAAGGCTTCCAAATGAGGAACTATATTCTTACTATAACATTATTACCTTGACTATGTCAGAGAATCTTCCCTCTTTCAGCAAATGGTCCATCAGAAAGTGGAGGGTAATCTGCTACCTAGGTACCAGTGAAGTGGGGAAAGAAAAGTTGACATATGCCTGGAACTGCCAATGAGCAATTTTAAATTCCATCACTGAGCAGGGAAAAAGAATCAACTGTTTTAATCACAAAGTTCACAGTAAACTGGTCAAAAGCATTCCCCACAGCAATCAGAAATGCCTTTCCTAAAATTTTTACACTATTAGGAAAGAAGTGTCATACCTTCAGTAAAAATTGCAGAAAGGTATGGGTTTGTTCAGTTTTGGAAGAACTGGGGTTTTTTTCTACTTCTTCATACAGAACCACATACTTGACACTTCTTCCCTTTACAGGTGAAAGACTTAAATGGTTATCTCTTAAGAGAGAAGCCTTTTAGGCAGTTTCTGCAAAGGGGCGCTGTCCTGACAAAGGACTCTAACAAAACATTTTATCTTCATCTTCTGAAAAATACTGTAGAATTTAAAATAGGACATGGATTTTAGCTATAGAAGTTAAAAAAAATACTCTGATCACAACCATTCTGAGTTTAGAGCTTAAGAAGTCCTCAGTCATTTAAGGATGATGACATTAGACGATTGTCTCACATGGCTGACATGTCTTAGAGAAATCCTAGTGGTTGGAATGCTGGCTGAACTCACTGACTCACTGACTGTTCAAGTTACACCATTAAGCAAAGAGAGGAAAAACGGGGGACCTTTTAAAGCACATTGTCTCACTTCTGAGATGTTGACATATGCCAGGTACTTCAACATTAAGACTGGATTTGATGTTTGCCAGTGAGGATCTACCTTAGAGTCAGTGCTCTCAGCATCCTTTTGCTAAGGTATGTTAACAGTTTGAAGGCGAGCATTTCTACAGTAGCCATAGTAGGAGCAATACAAGTCACTTAGATTGTGGACAAATTTAGGTGGCAAGATGTGCAAGGGGTCTATTAAAATAATAATAATAAAAACAACTCTATGAACTTAAAATTACAGTTTGTGCTCCAACATACAATACTCATCACTTCTGATCATATAAACTTAAGCTTTCAATTCTACAATATTTATTAAGTAGCAGCTATAAAGTTACAGGACAGCTGGTGATAAACTGAGTGTTGAGAGCAGTCTGTGCTCCAAAGGTTTGCCATTTTGAAGCCAAAATCTACCACTATGATAATCTCATCTCATTTGCTTGTACAACACCATGACTTTTTTTTTTCCAGAAGACAGTTAAATTGTGTATTTTAAAAAGATACTTCAGATTAAAAATAACACAGCCACTGAAGAGTCCAACACCTCCTCTATTTCAATTTTTAGTTATACTTACTACAGAAAACTGAATTTGTCTGTTTTGGCTTCTCAGTATTTGAGCTTGCCTGACTTTGATGTCAGGATTAAGGAGTGCTGCCCCCCCACTCCTCAGTACCAGATATTTTTTTCCATGTATAAATATTTACTCTCCAGTATCAAAATGCCACTTCATCTTCTTTGGTAATGATAGAGACAGAGTTCCTCAAACCTCACACTGAAAGATCTACTATCCAGACCCAGATCTTACTTTAAATTCAATTATTGCTATAGCCTTCTCAGGTACAGACATCTAAAGTGAACTTTTTTCTGGTAGTAGTCCTCTCCATGCTGTTTGGGAGGAAAAATAAGTTCCCTACTTTTATGTATTTTTTCCCTTTGTACATGTTCAAGTACTTCATCAGGCTTTTAACTACAGCTCTGAAGACTCAGCATCAAGGTGGTTCTCTGGCACAAGTCTTTTTGCATCACTGCTTTTTTTTGTCTACCATGTACAGAGTGTACAATCTTTGTTCAAGGAGACCATTGTTACCTTGTGATGACTTTTTTTTTTTGCAGCTATAGCTGTTCAATCTGATGATTCAGAGAATAATGGAACAATATCATGTTCTCATTATTTTCTATTCCACCAATTTTTCTCTTCTTCAGCCTTTACCGAACTGTTGATTCCTCTTATGCTTTTCTGCATAGATGACACACAATCATTCTTCATTAGATAGTAAAACTCTGGATTCCTTCTGTTCTCTTAACTAATCAATGTACCAGGACTTTTAAGGTACTTGCACATGTAAGGTCTCCATCCCATTTTCTAACCCTCCTCTTCTAACCATTTCACTACCCACAGTAAATGCTTCTGTCAACATTACCACCACTTCTTGAGGACAGAACTAACACATCAGTTATGTACAGTGGAACCTAAGTAGAAAGTGATAGAAAAAACACGTGTCACTTGATTTCAGTTACCTACAGGTCTTGAAGGCTCCTTACTAGAAAAAAAATTAGGCAGTCAGTGAATTAATTCTTTCATACAGTACAGCATGTACATATTGGCAAGGAGTCAGTCCCTAGTCACAGGTCCCGGGCAGTGGCACCTGTTACTGAGGCAACTAGAATACCCCTATGGAAGAGCAGAAACTATTTAGTCATCACTGGGTAAATTGCTTGTGTTCACTAGAGCCTGAAGTATTTCTTTGGAATGTACCTCAAAAGAAATTCCTGCTCAGTATTAATATTTTCAGACAAACTGAATAAAAGGCACTGTTGCTCAAGCAGTACATTTGTTGTCACCAACTGTTTAAAAAAAATGAGATGTTTTTGAACAACTAGCTACTGTTGCCCTAAGAAGGCTCCTTGTTACCTCGTAGTAATTTCACCTCTCCCTATAAAAGCTTAACACAAAAATTGCTTTCATGTGAAGCATGTCGAGTCTCACCTTTATATCTTTGTATCTAAAATTATGAGTTAGTATAACAGTATGCATTATAAAATTATACCATTTACTTCAGACATGTGTGAACAGCTAAATCTTCAAACTATACAAAAATAAAGTGTATGAAATCTTACAAAAGGAGGACATTAAGACATTAATAGCTAATCCAAAAAATATAACAACTTATACACAGCAGTAAGCACAAGCAATGTAGCCTACAACAGCTTTCAGTTAACAGGACCTCTGAAACATGTCTGAAACAAGTATCAGCTAAAATTGGAACATTCCCAAGCACAATAATGTTTCCAATTTATTATCTTTACCACAGTACAAACTTTCACAAACCAAATGTCCATTGTCTGTCAGTCTGTAAACAAAAGCTACTATCCCCCCTCCTCATTTTAAGAGGGTGAACATTTGCAGTCCTCAGTCAAGTTTCATATCCATCACTTGCATAAGGAATCAAGAGCCTCTTCTCTTGTTAAATTACTTTTTTTTTTTGTCATACAGTCTGCAGTGAAGTAAAATCACAGTGAAAGTCCTGGGAAAAACATGATTTTTACAGCAGGACTTGAACCATTCTAATAATAAATGCATCTAGCAAAGCTTCCCATAATAAAAGCATGGCATTTCCATTTCCAGAAATCAAGTCAATTAGAAATCCTAAGTTCTACTTAAAAACTCCAAAAGATCTAAAAGTGAAAAGATTCATCTTCTCAGTCAAACACAAGTCTTTCCGTTTCACTTGCAGAGACACTTTTCCAGTCTGTAAAACAGTAGTGCAATTCAATTAGTTCTACTTTTATTTTTCTTAAAGTCCAGTAGATAAATGTCCTAGCTCTATGGAAAGATAGGAAGATGCTCCGGTAAACAAGAAACTTTGGCAAGCCCAGGAAGGCTTACTAGTCCATTAAAGCTTCGAAGTCCAAAGTGGCTTAAAAATGGTTTATGAATAAACTGAAAAAAACTCGCCAAAAAAAACCCTCCCCAACACTAAAAAAAGACAAACTAAAAAAAAAAGGAAATAAATAGGCAGAAATGAATGTAAACTGTCCGAACTTTTTAATGATTTCTCATTGACAGCTGGCACAACCTTTGACAGTACAGTCAGTTAAATATAGATGACCTACAGAGCATTCCATCAGGGCATCCAGTCTGGAATGCTCAAATGGAATTACGTTCCTAAAGATTTAAAAAACAGAGTTCTTATAACATTACTATAGGTTTCTTCTGCCCACCTCACTTACACTTCTTCTTAAAGAGGCTTTTAATTTTTGATGGCTTTTTGTTTTTTTCACCATTTTGGTACAGGTCCTGTGGGATGCTACTTATCCTGGGGACAGAAGCATCTTCATGACCAGGTTTACTATCACTGCTGGCTGAAGAACACGAGGTGTGCCGAGGCTTTGGGACTGGGATCCCAGTTGAAAGTTGGTTCATGCTGCAGGACTTCTCCAGGATTCCATTATAAACTTTGCTTGCAGGACTAAAGATCATGCTCTTAGTTTCTGCCATGCCTACACAGTCAGGAGAGCCCCTAGAAATATCTGCAGTTAGAGAAGAGGAGTCTCCTGTAGATGATTCCTCCAGTGAGAATTCTTCAGGGGATACTTTCTGAGGAGAAAGTGTCTGGTATATCTCAAGACTTGCTGGAGGAGACTGCTTCCTTCCAGTGGATGAATTTAAGGAGTCACATTCTGAACCTGTTTCCTGTACTTCCCTGAGTCAGAGCAAAGAAAGGAGAAAACATAATGAAACTACTATTTCCTTCATGCAGTTAAAAAGGAAATTAATTTAGAATCAATAGCACTAGTCTAAAAGCACCACCCACACTTTTCCTTAGTAGTTAATTAATGAAAAACATTAAGTTAAACATTTTAACTTACAACTTGCATTACATCATTTTATTATCTAAATTTAAGATAATTAATTTGTGCAGTCTTGGTTTTGTGGACAGCAGCATCTGCCCAGAACCAGTCATTTGTATCTCACTTCAAAGAACAAGAACTATCTTTCTGGCACATGAAGTCAGAAAAGTTATGAAATGAAAGAAGGAGATTTAAGCCTATCATATACAAGAAGTTTCTTCAGGACAAGTGTCCCTACCTTTCAACAAGCTCATTTGCTCCTTCCAAAAGGAATTTAACCTTTTCCTATGAGGCCATGTAACAAGAGTAGGTACACGCTCAACATGCTGTAAGAATTGTGTTACCATCCATCTTCTCTTCGCCCAGTAGCTGACACTGCTTTTGATCCTAGTTTCAGATGTAAAAGCCAGTAACATATTGTAATGGAGAATCAGGGTTAGTTCAGTGCACCCTGGATTGTAACATTACTTAACTGTATATGACATGCTAGCTATTTACATACACATACCAGTCAAAAACTCCCTCTGTTCCATGTGGACTATATCAATTTATATTATCCTACAGATTACATTAACTTTTGGCTTGGTTCAACCTCTAACTCTAAACTGTTAGTCTCAAATAATCCTATCAGAGTTCCAAGTGCTGTTTGCTAATCTCCGTACCATTGTTTATCAGCAGAGAAGTAAATGGCTTCCTCCTCCTCTTCAGTTCGATAAAGAGCGGGGCAGCTCGACACAGAAAGGATGTCAGGGTCAGGGGAGTGCAAAGCATGCTGAGACTGTGGAGATGATGGCACAACATTGCGTCTTGATCGACACAAGCTACTGCTTCTTGCCAGTGTGCTGGGAGGTTTTACAATGGACCCTGAGGCAAAGAAAAAGCAAACGAAAACCCTCCAAGTGACATTGATGTTAACAATATCTACTCTGAAGACTAAATAGCAGGTATCTGCTTCAGCCACAGTGATTCTTAAACTTAAACTTTGACATTGCTTGACTGTTTAGACGGAAGAAAGACTGGCATCACCTTATACATTCTACTGTTAGATGAAGCAGCTAACCAAGATCCAACTGCAGTGGTTTTGTGCCTGCCAAATACTACGCTGACCATATGCATCAAAGCTCTGGCTCACTATGCTCTCTCAAGAACAAAGAGAAAGATTCTACTGAAACTCCTGACCCTTTATAAACTAAAAATAGCAGTGCTGAAATTAGTATGTTATACAACAGCCTGTATTTTACTTGTGTGGCAATTTGGAGCTTAAAAGAATATGTAAAAGTTTTGCAATGTAGGTAATACCTGACCAAATAGCCAACTGAAATACACTGCATTAGTTGAAAGTTACATTAGACAGGGAAGACAAATTTCATTTATATAACATGACAGAAAATATATAATTCACCCTCATTCTAAGCTCAAGAATTTCCTACTGGTAACACTTTCTTTTGCCAGGCTAACTATGAATTTTCAGAAAGAAAAATACTAATAATAGGTAGAGACAGCAACACAAGACTGGACCAGGAAAGTATCTAACAGGAAGTGACAAACTAAAATGTTCCTAATCCAAATCCTCCTTCAAAAGATGATTAGGCAGCAATACTTCTATGAAAATAAATCTACAGACCTGTTTTCATGCTAGCTGTTATGAGCCTCAGGATTTCTCATACCCCTCCTCAAAATGTCCCACAGAATGTATCACTGTTCAGTAAGACAGACCCTACCATTACTGATGTTCAAAATGTTTACCAAACACAATGCACTAAAAAAAAAAATAAAATAAAATTATTTTTGTAGACAAGGATGTCTAGCCTGACAAATGCATTTTATTTTTCGAGATGCCAGTTTAGCATCAGGTAAATTACAGTTTCCCTTCCTGGAATCTCAGAGAAGGTTGAGTTGTCATTCCACTTTCAGTGTGGGAAATCATAACTTTCCAAAAACGGCAAGTATCTGCACCTTCACCAATACTTAGACTTTGTTTGCTGCCGGGCTGAGCAGAAAAGAAAGGTTTACAAGTCGCAACATGGCAGTTGTCATGTAACTCAAATTTGATTTTACTTTTGATGAACCCCCTACTGACCTGAAAAGCAGGTGTTGGCAGCTCAAAAATAAGCTTGTGTCATTACAAAAATATTCCTAAAAAAGCAAATGTGAACTGAGATAATAAAATAAGAATCTCTTTAGGAAATTTGTACTATGTGTCCAGGTAAATCAGACGCCATCCTACTCACTAGCGTAAAAAAGATTGCAACATCAGTGAATTTTGAGAGAAGTTACAAGCGTTTTGGTTCCTTGTAGGTGTATATAGATGGGATTATGAAGGATGCAGCTATGACGATTTAACATCTAGAACTTTCTAGTACAAATGAAACTCACTAAATCGGGGAATCAGTTGAATCCTAATCAGTCAATGGAAAAGTAGAAGTTTTACTATCACTTTCCCATAATGAGTTTGTTCCCATCTTGCACATCTATTTCTTTATCCCCTTTTGTTCTTCAGCTCAGGATTGATTCAACAGATCTATTACTTCACACCATTTTAGCCTATCATCCCAACTGCTGTGGCACAAAGAAGCCTGTCCGGCAGACTTCAAATTATGCCAATCTTAAGAGATCAAAGGATGCTAGGGCAAGGCAACAGCCCAGAGTTTAGGTCCAGAGACTGAAAGTCTTGCTCACAGCTGACCCGTCTGCACACTGCATTTTGCCTGAAGCCTCATGAGTGAGACAAGCCATTTTGCTTCTGTCCTTCCTTGTGTGCATTTGCCATTTTTGTCTAAAGGATGCAAATAATTTAACAGTTACCAAACTAACCTACAATAATTTCACTCCTGAACTGGTTTCAACAACAGATCATGTAGCATATTTTCCCTCTCTTTCCCCACTCCCAAGTGTTTCTAGGTTTTTTTAACCAAGTAGAAAGTTTACAAGCTAGTAAATGAAGGAGAAGCTACTTCCCTAGTGATCACAAAAAAAAAAAAAAAAAAAAAAAAAATCAAGCTCTCATACTTCACCAAAATTCAGAAAAAAAAAAAAAACAAACATTTAAAGTTTTTGTAACGTTACTAAGATTCAGATAACTTTCATCCCTGACTGAGACAACATCTATTCGCTAAATACTTCCAAATGAACCGAACTTCAACAAAAAAATTAAACCATAATTGCAAAAGAGTAAAATTTCAACTAAGTATGCTCTTACAAACTGTACAGTCCTCTAATGGTAGTTCCTCTGAACCAACTGCACTTTGTTCTCTGGCTTCACTTCTATGCAAGACCTGAATGAGAGGAGTGACTAAAAAAAAATCACAAGTCTGAAGTCTTAAATACATATCTAAGTGTTTTGTTATTTTAGACCATCTGGAAAGTCATGGTAATAAACAGAGCTCTTCATTTTTAAATCAGACCACAGGTTTCTCCATATAGACTTGGAAGTTTAACTCTAGGCATCCGTATTTTACTCGGCCATCCACAAAACTTTTTGCCAAGGTTTAAATCAAAGCCTTCACAGTGAAGACAACTACAGAGACAGTATTCTTTAAGAGTGATCAGAACTTGCAGTGAGTAGTGTTGCAAGGGGATTAATGAACTTTTCAGTGTGGCTTGTAGAAAAAAGGTTGGTACATTCAGAAGAAAAACATGTGCCTAAGGCATGCTAAACGGAAGTCAGCAAAGTGGCTACTATTCTCCTTATGCTATTTTAAAATACAGTTCTAATTTCTTCTGAGAATCCCAGCCCTGAAAGAAAAATGTACGCACATGACAAAGTTTTCTTCCCTACTCATTCCTCAGCTTGATATTGCTTGAACAGCTACATGTGAGCTCATCTTTTTGATTTGCCTCTAGAGTCCAGTTAATCACAACTTCCATGAAACAGGCTCTTGTATTGACACAATGACTCAAGATACGAGGGTGGTCTGAATCCCCAGTGTATATCTTTTGATCATAGTTTAACCACAGCTGGATTTCCCTTCCTCCAGCACTTGGCCTCTCTGCCTCACACTCAAAACAATCCACTGTATCCAAACACAAACATTCTGCCTGAAAGCTTCCCTTGGACAACAGGATTTTGCTCCAGCCACTAAAAAATGTTTGAAAAGCTATGTAGCATGCAGCCTCTCAAAGAGTGTGATCTTCCTAATAGCTCAAGGGACCCTAGACTAACTCTGTCCTTTTCATCTGAAATTTTTTTTTATAATTTTTTGTCTAAGTGGCAGTCCAAGCATGACAATCAGACTTTCAAAACCTTAGGTGGATTTGCCCCCAACTCCCCCACCGAAAGAGAATAAAGGCTTTTTCTTCATGTTATCTTTATTGCAAAACCCAGTTTTCAGTTTATTCAAGTCCCAAAAGAGGCATCTGACAGACAGAATTTTGGTCCTTTTGACTCTGAACTGTCCTGTTTGATTTCAGCACTTTTTCCCACCTGACTTTAAAATCCCATGCCTCCACAGCTTTTCCCCTTTCTTTTTACTGAGCTCACCACTTACCATGAAACTGTGAAACTATTGGAGGAGTATCTTCATCTAAGTCATCAACTCCCCCTGCAATTGGGTATGGAGGAATGGAAACTCGAGGCATAACTACCCAGCTGTGATCAGAGTAGAGAGAGGAGGTCAAGCTTGGTAGCCCAGAATTGTGTGCTATTTGAAAACCACAAATCTTCTCAATCTGTTGCCATCGATAAAGACGCTCTCGCAAACATGTCGTCAACTCAGAGAGTGCTTTCCTAAAGAAAAGCACATATTAAAATTACATACACTGTTATTAATGAAAAAGCAAAACAACACAAGTACAGTCATTCCAGCATACCAGAGGATCCATTAGGACTGTCCAAATATTCACACTTTAATATCTTTTAAACTGTTTTACTTAAAAGTGCAAAAACAGTAAGACACTAAATTCCATAACTGTCAAAAAATTCCATTGTTCCAGGAATAAATAATCACAAAAGAATATGCATCCTGGTAATACTCTTACTTTGCTTCAAGGATTTTATGGTCCACTTCATCCAGGGAGGAGCTGTGTGCAACGTGTAATGTTCCAAATACAGTGCTCCTCTTCTTTTTTATCTTTTCTGCCTAAAAAGCAAGATAAAATGAAAACTAGGAGTTATATACTTAACACAGATGACAAAACATTAGCAATATTGACAGGTAGCAAACAACTCAGAGGAGAAAAAAAATATCCAAGTGCTTATCTGAATAATTTATATTTACTATTTCATACATCTAGCCACAGATCAGAAAAGTCTTTAAGTAGCTGAAGAGTAAGAACAGTTAGTACCTCATCTTTGGCAATTGCTAATTGCATTTCTGCATGCTGTCTTTTGATATTGTAATATTGTACTTCAACTTCATGCGTTAACTGAAGCCACTTCTGCAAAGCTTCAGGAACAGACCAATTACTTCTCAGCTCAAACTCCTTCTCAGCCTTTTTTAAAGCCATGCGAACCTAGCAATCAAAAAGAAATAAAAGTGTCACCAATAGTATCATGAGAACTGACAGAAGAAGAAAGTGAAATATAGGCACCTTTATACCCCACAGCAACATACTAAGGCTTTACAGAGCTTTGGTGTGTGCCAATTGCTGTCAGTAAGGCAGATCAGGCATTTCTGAAATACAGCATATAGATTTCCATATACTATATTATACTCACATTTTTTTCCTATGATATATAGTCCCTAAATTGAAGCTTAAATATTTTTGTAAGATAGCATTTTTATTTAGTAAAATAAATACAATCTATTGCTACTCAGAAGAGTGAGACAAAGCTACTATCTCTCCTCTGATAATAAGATTGGAAAAAAAGCTTCTGTATATGTTTTATTCCATGAATCCAACAACATTATGATAAACTAATATACAAAGTGCATGTCTTTTTATAGTTTCAGGACTATTTTACTAGGTAATGGCATGATTGACAGACAATCATTAAGTGCTCTTAGAATTTTTCCATTAAAATCTAGCATTAGTGAAATGCTGCTTTAAACATTCCTAAGGTTCTAATAAAACTAGGACCAATTTAAAGTCAACACTAAAATTATAAACAGTTTGCAGATACCTGTACTAGCTCTTCCTCTGCATATTTGAGCCTGCTGAGCTCACATTCAGCTCCCTCCCTCAACTCCCTTAAGCGATGAGCTTCCCGTTTTGCATCATTGATCTCATCCATCATTTTGCGCTCCAGATTTTGCTTTTCCACAGCAACATTTCTATTCTCTTCTTGTGCCTTCTCAAGCCTTCACAATTGAACAAAAAAAATATGAGAAAATACACAGCATATTTGTTAAAAATTGCGGTCATCAGGAGAAGAAAATGTGTCCAGTAACAGGGTAAGAGGCAATGGGCACAAACCAAAACACAAGAGGTTCCATCTGAACATCAGGAAACACTTTTTCACCATGAGGGTGACTGAGCACTGGCACAGGTTGCCCAGGGAGGTGGTAAAGTCTCAATCCTTGGACATATTCAGAAGCTGCCTGGACATGGTCCTGAGCAACCTGTTCTAGATGATCCCACTTGAGCAGGTGGGGCTAGACAAGGTGACCTCTGTGATAATAAAGACTGTGCAAGCTTCACGAATCAGCAGCAATTACATCACACAATGTGATGTACTCATCAGACAAGATATGCAAACTTTCAGATGAACCTTCATTAAAGGTGTAATAAGATTAAAATACAAGTCTTTATAGACAATTGAGTTACAGGTGCACCAGAGAAGACTATCAACTCCCACACTGCTAAATAAGCAATAAAAAGTAATCAGTCCAGGTCTGTTTCAATCTTAAGAGCTTAAAAACAGGAGAAATGTTCTCATTTCCATGTATGTAAGTATTCCAAAGTAAACTGTAATTATATGAAAACAACAGTATACACTTCTAAATCTGTAGGTAAAAGATTGAACCTCTATTCTCTACTTTCATCCCCAAGTTCATATTGCCTGCTAAAATATCCAGTAGCAATTTCGACCCAAAAACCCACTGTCACTGAAATCACAATTTCCGTGCAAAATGAACAAAATCCAAAGGCAAATAATTTATGACTGTAAAGGACCTGTATTTGTATTTAACCTCAAAACAAAAGGACAACTAAACATTAACTTTTTTAGTTTTTATACCTTTCCTGCAAGTCAAGAAGACTTTGCTCTGCTGTTTGGAGACTTTCTAAGTCCTTCATCATTTTTGTGATATGTTCTCTTGAGGTTCTGTTCTGTGTATATGCAAACCAGCAGCCTCCAAAACCAATAACTATAGAAACCGTTAATATAAAATCCTTCATCCAGTTGTGAGGGGGACCTGTGCAAAGAATAACACAATCATTAACTAGTTCACTGATACAGACAACAGATTATGGACTTTTTTGCCCCGCCACAGCCTAAAAGGTGACAGAACCTGATGCTAAACCGAATTCCACTCATTTATCTCAAACCATCTCCAACAACTACGTTTCAACCTTTCAAATGGATTGCAGAGCATTTTACATACAACATAAGCAACTCTACTCTAATACAATCTACTTAATCTATACTAAAACATACATTAGATTGAGGAAAGCTTACTAAACTTTTACAGTATGTAGTCTGTATCTTTACTTAAATGAGTTAAGCATTTCCCCAATTACACTTTATCAGGCTGGTAGGAACTTTAGTTACGTTTGAGTAAGTTCTCCCTAGTCCGCACCCTCTGGAATACCCTATGCTGAGTTAAAAATGCACTTGTACAAAATAAAGTAGATTTTAAAGGGTAAGTAGCAAATATCAGCACTTTTTGAAAGCAAAACCTGGATTGTCAAAGTATCATATCCATAATGCAAGCACAAAGTGCTTTTTTTCCCCTAAAAATCTCCAGCCCAGATCTGTCATGCTAAGTCAGATCAGTGAGGCCAGCTCAGATCTGGCCAGGCTTTTGTAAAGTCATTCACTGCTCTTCAAACTGACCACCAAGCTCTGGAAGGGCCTCCTAGTTCAGGAATACACAAAGTGCACAAGCTGTGTACAACTGTGTACAAGCAAGTATGCAGACCACTGGTGATGTGGTAAGGAAACGTCTGCATATGCTAAAATGGGTCAGATGTGGAACTGCTGCATTAAATTTAACTGCACTTAAACTTGAGTCTGCAGAAAAGACACTGGTATTGGATTTGCATCACCATCTCCTTTTTTCTTTGCTGGGGAAGGTCATCCCCTCTCATGTCAGCATCCCATCTTACATTGTCCAAGCTAATTGGGAAGTGAATGTAAAATTAGCTGTAAGTGTAATTTAAACAGTCAAAAGCATTTTGAGGACACTTCTTGTGACACAAAAGCCAACATCCATTTTTCAAGTGGGGTTATATTAAAATTTCTATGTAGTCTTACACACAGAAGTGAACTTTTGTCCTGATCCCAGCATCTTGATAACCTTTTTTAATTCATTGCCCAGTCACAACGCATGCCAAGCAATCCATCAGCATATCCACAAAATAGATAAGCTGTCCTACCTATCGTACCAAGTGTCACTGAAAATATTCTCTGTTGAATTCTTACAAATAAGAGATAAGAAAAAGGTCCAAAAAAAGTTACTAACGTGTGAGAGGTCCAAATAAGACTACATCCAAGGCTTTAAGCTGAAGCTTCTGTCTATGGCTCCGGTCAATTATTTTCAAGTGAGAGATCATGAAAGCATGTTCATTTACTGCTATCCTGTTAATGATAACACAAAATGTTACCTATTCCATAAGCTATGTTCAAAACCAGTCTGTGGAAAGAAATACATCAATAGCATTTCCCACAGTTATATAGATTGTAGTTATGCAATTACAGTGAGAGATATAATATAAGACAGTAATGCTATAAAAAAAAAGCATATCGACATGTGGCAAAATCATTTCTCTTCTTTCTGGAATATAAATCCATTTGGCGTAGTTAAAGATAATGGTATATTTGCAGACTTGTAACACCAACTCTCTGAAATACATGCAATACCCAAATTTAGCAGTTACGCTCAAGAAAAGCAGTTCTGCAGACAGTTTTTGATGTATACCCATACAACAGATTGGAAGTTGTTCAAAAGAAAGTTCACTACCATACAGAATTATGTGATCATCATAAAAGCTTCAATAGCAAGAAACAAAACTAAGACGAAAGGAGTGGCAAGAAGCATTTATATTTTGAAATATTTTGGCAGAAAAAAAAAAACGCGGCCAGCTCTTCAATACTGCAAGGACGCTTCTCTTGTCTTGCATTTGACCATATCTTGTTAGACTTCAGGTTCACATAGTTGTTCCCACATACAGACTAAACAGCAACCTACAGAGAATTATCTGAAACTAATCCACAAGAAACATTCACCTGGGAAGTGTTGTTCCATTGACATTGCTGTCTCTAAAATTCTTTTCATATTGAGGCAGTTCAACAAATTCTGACAGCCACTGAAGAGTGTCCTCTTGAGTCCAGTTGTGAACTGGAAGAAAAAGTCAGTTTAATTACCTTTAATTTTTGTAAAAACCAATAGCAAGACATAGAAGACAAGCAGTAGAAAAGCAGGTTATAGTGAGCAAGAGGGTTTAGCCAAATATAATTGCAGAAAAATTAGCAATAGCATTCACCAAGGTGTTTCTGGCATCTTGCCTTTTCATTATATGCTTCTCAGAGGAAGCTTAGGCAAACTATAAACAAACAAGCATGGAACCAATAGAAACATTTCTTTATTAAAAATTCCACAGAATAATTTAGTGGTTTGCTTTACTTTAAATCAAGACAGCATCTTGTGATTTTTATCTACTTAAACTGATATCAACCTCAATCCTTTTGTCCTTGCTACCCTTGCAGAACTAAACACATGTCAGCAGGTGCTGTAGCCATTTAAGGCAATGTACCAAGATCTTTCCCAGGATGATGGCTTAAGAACTTGTTTTCACAAGAATCTTCATAAAGGCTCACGCCTACTACCCACAAAATGGGAGCCGAGAACAGAGGAAGAGAGGAGATTGCAAGAAAATACTGAAAGGCAGAAGAAATTTAACAGGAAAACTATTAAATCTCTCTCAAATATGCCCCAAAACAGCTGTAACACATGCAATAATATTCCCACTAAGAAAAATTATTTAAATATGTAGAGAATAATTAACAATTTTCCTGTATAACAGCAAGAGTCTACATAACCTTTCATAGCCACAGATGCTCTAAGAAAATAAGGAAATACTACCCATAGATTTTTAAAAAAAAAAAAAACAAAAAAACCCACACATTTCTAGCCCTTATAGGCCAGCTGCTACAGCTTACAGCTTCACACTGACAAAGTTGAAAGGAAATTGTCCTCTCCATTTATGAAGTCTGCAAAAGTCTGGACAGACATATCTTTGCATGAACAAATATGTTTGGGTTTGGGTTTTTTTTAACATTTCTCTATGTAAAACTGCTTGCATGTGACAATGCTGGGCAGAGATTTCTTTCGAAGCCTTATCACAAGGACATATTCTCAGAGGTGAATTTTGACAATGATCCTTTAGAAAGAGCTGATGAAAGCTTGACAGGTAAGCTGCAGGCAATGGAAATTGAGTTCAAATTCATACTTCAGTTTGCCCTGAAACTGAAGTATGGACTTCTAGGGCTCTTGTCTACACTAGCGTAGCCAAAAAATAAGCTTAAACATTTCAGATTTTCATCATTCCAGATAACCAGAGACAGAACACACTTCACAGACCCACTTACAGCTTTAAAAAATAAACTCACAGTACAATCCACTTGTACTCTATCTGTATGAATGGCTACGCCTCCTTCCCACTGTGCCGTCCCATTTCTTCCTCTGCTTTTGAGCCACAGACTCTTTTCCAGGTATTGATCTTGCAACAGACTCAGTTTTGTCATATTACTCTAAGCTTTTATGAAAAATGTCTGGGCTTGATTTATAAAAACATCATTTTCTCATTGCAAAGATTCTTAACTGTTTTGTGAATAACAAGTGATCAGATTTACAAGTCATTCTAAGCATCTCAAAATGGTGGTAAGATCATCCAGGAAAAAAAAAAAAAAAATCACCTTAACTGCATTCTGGAAATATATTCATAAACTGATCCAAAGCAAAAGCATTGTTTTGATGTGACATAGGAAAAAAATCACCTAAAATAGCTACTACACACAGACTTTATCACTGACAGCACAGAAGATACAATTTTAGAAGCCACACAATTCACTGAGTTTATAAATTGAAGGAGGAAAAAAAGAAAAAATAGTATTAAGAAGTTTCAGTTCTACTGCTGAAAGTATTTTTTGTCATTGTCAAAATCTACGTCCATTTGTACTTTCTTATAGTTCAGTAGTAATTTTAAATATGTTATCATGTAAGAAACGAAGTACATATTGAAGTTGTTCACAGTACAGCAAATCACATCTGTTCTACTGCTTAGACTGGTGTGATGTTTTCTTCATACACTATCAAGGAAATTTCCCCAAACCAACCTGCTATATTTAGGAAAACACACTTTGCTATTCATTATCTATCACTGTATCAGATACCTCCATTAGTACAAAAACTGCAAAAAGAAGCAACTGAAGTCTATCTTGAACTAGAATTGGAACTTGTACTTTCTGTATTCTTCTTACACTGTTACCTGTTTACATAAAAGTTAGTGTCAATTACTTTTTGGTATATGTTATGCCCTTTTAAATGGCCACTTGCCATTTAAGCTAAGCATAACCAATACATATAGTCAACTCTTATTCTGGGATTTCATGGTCTGAATCTCTGCCCATGCACATATTTCACAAGAAATTTAGATTTATTGTGTAAACTAATTCTGCATTAGCAGAATTACAGTGCCAGTGCTTGCAAATCTCCAACTTTTCCAGGTGGAACCAGACCCTAAACTACCCCGTCCTCCCTCTCCTACAGCACCACAGTGGAGTCCTGGGAGATCCATTCATATCAGTGAAAACATTCAGACTGTTTCTTTTTGTTGATATCTTCTATATGCTATATATTGGTAAGAAGTGTTGCTTGGCTTGTCTCCAGTAAGACCTTATGACCAACATATATGTTTATTCTACAGCAGCATACAGTACTGAGAAGCAAACTGGCCTTTCTTCACTAGAAGCAGTTACAGCCTACCGAAACGTGACACAAGAGAAGTGACAAACCCCAGGTGTACTGAAAGGCAAGCAGGCCAGCTGAAATTCATCTCAATCAGCATTGCCAATTAGAATGTGCCAGCTCTAACTAATTAGCTAGGATTGTGACTTCTTATTTTAATCACCCAAAAAGAATATAGTGCTTCAGATAGTGGAGTAGCAACTGACAATTACTGTAACTTAAATGCGTATAGCATTAAAGAGTCATCATAACATCCCTCCCTCTCACTCCTATTTTGACAAATAGTTATCTTGAGAGAGAGGATGTCAGCAACATGCCTTGGGCAGGCAGGTGTAGAAGCCAGTGTTTACGCTCCAGTGCAGCACTCAGTCTCTAGACTTGCATCAGCTGCTCTATTCCAGATCACAAGTTTGGGATTTTTTTTTTTTTTTTTTTTTTTTTTTTTAACCTGCTATAATAACATGCCTGAAGGTGAAGACAGCAAAAGTAACTTCAAACTGGCCCTGTATGAAAGTTGCTTCTTGCTAACCCACATTAATGGCTGATTAGAAGATCAGGCTATATATAACACTTTGTCATGTTAAATTTATCATGCAGCACAGTGCTTCAGGGCAGAGAGGCGTGAAGTAAAACAACATTACAGTGTCAGCCCTGGTACTCCTATGGGCCTCCTACTCCTTTCAGAAATCAAATTACATTCAATAAGAGTATTTCATGGCAAGGAGTGAATGACAGCCATATATTAGGCTTAAGTTGAGAACAGGCTGACCAGGCAATACAGAAAACCACAAGATTGTTCTGTATCAAGCACACACAAGGATTCAAAAGTTAGTTTTGTTTTAGCAGGACCTTCAGCAGCAACATCAGCATGAAATATGCTGCTACCGGTGGCTTTTTAAACAGCGTGAAAAAGCAAAAGTGAGGAGTGACCCTGACTATCTTTTCAACAGTTTAACGTTACAACTCTTCCTCTTCTGCAGAAGGGCCAATCTGCAGTCCTGTACTGGTCCTGTCTGGAACAGCACGCAGCACTATGTAACTCAGCCTCAGCCAAGCCCTGCTTGCATGCATTTCCTATCTCTGGATATTTAAAACCTGAGACAGCAAATGATTAAGAAAGTGCAAGCCAACCATAACATCTTTGTGGTATGCAGTTTAGTCCCAGTTGCTGTAAGAACACTTGCGCAACATTACCTCAGAATACAACAGGTGATCACACATACAAACATAAAGCCATTTTTTTAAATCTTTTTCCGCTCATAAATAAGGTACCAGACTTTAAGGTCACCTTCTACTCTCCACAGAGAAGGAAAATAAAAGAGTTAAAGAAAAAAAAATGCACACACAAGGCATGGGAGAAGCTTTTTTGTATTATAGTGCAATCTACAGGACATACTATACATTAAAGGTCAAATACGTTGTAACGTTAAAGAAAAACTACTTCTTTTTAAGGCAGTTTCTAAAAACTAGTTTTTGGTACAAGTCAGGTTAGTCTGGTAATAGTAAACCATTCATGAACTCCAGGTTTGACCACTACAGTTTTACTTTGCTACAAAATCAAGTCCCAAGGGACAATGCTGCATCGCCAAGAATGCAGCACCTACCTATTCACCAAGACAGGTCAGAGAACCACCCAGCTGAAGGCCCCTGCGCTGATTTTAGATTCCCTTACCACTGAGACTAAATATCTACATATCTCTCTTCAGACAGCAAATTCATATGATCTTAGCCCATTAGAGGGGGAAGAAAAAAAAAAAAAAAAAAAGGAAGGCAGACACCCTTGAGACACAGAACTTTCAAAGATAATTGTACAAAGACTGGTATTCAGACATCAAAACAAATGTTCATCTGTCCCCTTTGCTGCACTCACAACTACCACCTCTTCAAGGCCCTTGTAGAAAAAATACTGAAGATGTACTTTTGATTTTAACCCAACAACAACTACTAAGCTTGATACTTTAGAATAGCTGAAAGGCTCTGTATATGTATAAATACTGCTTCGTTAGAGAGATAGTCAAAGCAAATACCATACAACAAGCATATACAGGCATTTACATTGAAAGAACAGACACACAATAATAGAAGTCTGAGGACTTTCAGAAAGCAGTTTTCTGCACTTTAAACAGCTGCGCTAGTTCCTAGTCATTCCTCTAAACAGAGCTCTCTCTGTAGAACTAGATAATGAGATTAAAAAATTTAAACGGTCACAAAAAGCATAAGTAACATCAACTAAACTGACAGTCTTGTTTTGTACTAAAGGACTCACTGAAACTGTGTGGCAACACAGCAACAATAGGCTAGATGCTGATTTAAGCTATGATTCCTTCCATGCAGGTGAAACCTATAGCAGCCTTGAAATTCCTTTAATTTGCACCAGTACAGACCATGCCTTAAGGATTCTGCACCAGATGGGGACACCAAAAGCCTGCCCAGTGCCAGAAACATTAGAAAGCAATATTCTGAAGCTGCTTTTTTATTTTACTAGGTAATTTTTAAAGCTTTGAATAGTGCCAATCCTCAGGGTTCCATTCACTGTATAAGACTCTTCTCAAGCAATTACCTAAAAATAATCTCCGTTTTCCTTAATCCTAAAAGGAGACACCAAACAGCAATAGAGCACTTACTATACCATAAACTGTGTTTTAACTTCCTTCCCTCAAATCTTATCTGTTTCACATCACCAGTATCTTAAACAGAAAGCAACTTTAAGCTATTTGACAAATACTTAAACATCCACATAAAGCAAGCTTTATGGGAAGCAGTGGGCAATTCTACGCAGCATAAACTAAGCAGCAACAGATCCAAAAGATATTTCCGCATAAGCACTAATGGGCACTGTCAAGGGCACCATTTAGAGCTTGTAATTCTCACACTGATACTTCAACAGACTACGTAACGAAGTTTCAAATTACTGATACTGTCATTTACATGACCTTCTACCCTCTTGTCTAATGCTGTCAAATTGCATTAAACTGGCACTATAAACCACCAGCACATAAGAAAAAAATCAAATTTCCTAAAACATCTAGAAAGGAAAAACAGTATTTTCCATGTTACCTAATAATAAATGAAAGTAGTTTATTATTTGAGGGGCTTCATGCTTTCTATCAGTCACCAGACCACTGTTAACACTGCTTGGGAGTCTCGTTCTAAGGGCCTCCCTACAGCACAGCTTTAGTTTCCTCAACAGGATGCACAGTAAAGCCATTATAAGCAGACACAAAAAGACCAGACATTCCTCTCAAAATCTTTTGGGTCTTATTCACACTGCTCACTACATTCAAGAAACCTAGAACAAAGATATGCACAACAGACAAATTAGATACTTCTGATATCACTATAGCCTAAATTTTTGAAGAGTTTCTCATAAGTTAGACAAACAATTGTAGGGAGATAATTTTCTCTTATAATTAGTTGCAATACTTGCATTGAATAAGTTCTTTAGTGAATAAGTATTTACAGAATATTGAAGAAATGAGGCTAAAAATCACTGGTTAAAACGTAGGTATTTACTACAGAGCAAACACTTAAATGTATTGCCTCAGACTGCACTTAAATGACTTCCTACATTAGCAGAATGAACCAATGTTCCTAGTTTCATTCCTCTTTTGCTCCTACTTTTAGCTGTTTGACTAACACTAACTTTTAGATCTCTATAAGCACAACACCTTCTGAATGGTGTGGGGGGAAAAAAAAAAGTTAAGTATTTCTCTCCTAACAACTCTAACATTCCAGACTTCTGGAAATTTCTTTTTTAATCACTACATCCTGGAATATATTTGGCAATGAACACTGTACTGCTCATTAAGTACTATCTTTTTATATTTGGACTATTTGGCTCAAATTACTTATTTCATTAAAATTGAAGTAGGGGAGGGATGGTGGCATCAGGTTGTCAATCCATTTTCCTGTACCCCAAGTTTAAAAAGATTTTCCAAAATGCTTTGGAGTAAGAGTTCTATCTCTTCATAGCCCAAAGAAAATTTAAATCAAAGTGGAAGCACATTGGACTTGCTACTTAATACAACATACAATAAACGTTTAAAATAGCTTGACAGAAACCCTTAGGGCTTACTAAATGAAAAAACATCCTTATCTGGAATTCAGAGCTTGCAACAGACACCTTCATAAACTACAACCTCATATGGATGAGTGTGTAAACTAGCTTAGCTTGTTTACAATCCACCCAGCACATCAAGAGGAAATTAACACTAGTTGGACTGAATGAGTTTTTAGTCAGGTTTACATACACCTATAAATAACAGTACCAAAACAGATTCATGAAGATGCTTTACAGAATCACAGAATGTTAGGGATTGGAAGGGACCTTGAAAGATCATCTAGTCCAATCCCCCTGCCGGAGCAGGATTACCTATATCATGTCTACTACCCAGGGGCCTAATGCTCCCCAGGTAGTAGAGGATCCTCTTCCTCCTCCACAAGGAGCAGGAGGAGACCTAGGGGATGGGGGGGAATGGAGGCAGGTCCCTGCTCGGGGTGGCAGGCGAATCCCATCCCGACCTTCCTCCCCTCCCCGCGTCCCCCTGAAAAATAGGTATGAGGTGCTGGAGCCTGAGCGTCTTCCTGAGTGTCAGGAAGACAAGAATCTAGGTGAAAGACCCTCTACGGGGCTACGTAAACAGAAGCAACCAAGTAAGAGGGTTGCAACCAGCTCCAAAAAAGAGAAAAGAAAAGTAATTGTTATAGGCGACTCCCTGCTAAGGGGAACGGAGGGCCCCATATGCAGGCCAGACCCGACTCACAGGGAAGTCTGCTGCCTCCCTGGGGCTCGGGTAAGGGATGTTGCCAGGAGCCTTCCTGATCTGGTGAGGCCCTCTGACTACTACCCACTATTAGTATTCCATGTGGGTAGGGATGAGATTGAAGAGAGAAGTCCCAGGGCTATCAAAAGGGACTTCAGGGCCCTGGGGCGTTTGGTGAAGGGGGTAGGTGCGCAGGTGATATTCTCCTCAATTCCTTCGGTGTTTGGTGAAAATAGGGAAAAGACTATGAAAGTGCAACAGATTAATATGCTGCTAAGAGATTGGTGCCGTAGGTGGGATTTTGGGTTCATTGACCACGGGGCAGCTTTCATGGCACCGGGCCTGCTTATGCCGGATGGGGAACAGCTGAATCAGAAGGGGAAAAGGGTTATGGCCCAGAAGTTGGCAGGGCTGGTTAAAAGGTCTTTAAACTAGGTTCGATGTAGGGGGGAATAAGACCAGGGCAGCCACAAATGAACCTAGAGGGGACAGGCCTGCATCGGGGGCAAGGCCACTAGCCCAGCTGAAATGCGTTTACACCAATGCACGCAGTATGGGCAACAAACAGGAAGAGCTAGAAGCCACTGTACAGCAGGAAGGTTATGATATGGTTGCCATCACAGAAACGTGGTGGGATGACTCTCATGACTGGAGTGCTGCTGTGGATGGCTATAAGCCCTTTAAGAGGGACAGGCGAAGCAGGAGAGGCGGTGGGGTAGTGCTGTATGTTAGGGAGTGCTTGGACTGTGTCGAAATTGAGGAAGATGGTGAGGATGACACGGTTGAATGTTTATGGGTGAAGATCAGGGGGAAGGTCGGCAGGGCGGACATTACGGTAGGAGTCTGTTATAGACCACCCAACCACGATGAGCAGGCGGACGAGGCGTTTTACAAGCGGCTGTCAGAAGCCGCCCGGTCGCCGGCCCTTGTACTCGTGGGCGACTTCAACTTGCCGGATGTCTGCTGGAAATACAACATGGCAGAGAGGAAGCAATCTAGGAGGTTCCTAGACCGTGTGGAGGACAACTTCCTCATGCAAGTGGTAAATGAGCCCACTAGAGGAGGGTCCCTGCTTGACCTGTTGTTTGTGAACAGAGAAGGACTAGTGGGAGATGTGAGGGTTGGTGGCCATCTTGGGAATAGCGACCACGAAATGTTAAGAGTTTTCGATAGTGGGGGAAGTAAGGAGGGGCAAGAGTAGAACTTCTGCCTTAGATTTCCGGCGGGCAGACTTTAGCCTGTTTAAGAGGCTGGTGGACAGAGTCCCTTGGGAGTCGGTCCTGAAGGGCAAAGGAGTCCAGGAAGGCTGGACATGCTTCAAAAGGGAATTGCTAAATATTCAGGAGCAGGCTGTCCCAGTCTGTAGGAAGACAAGCCGTCAGGGAAAAAGACCAGCCTGGTTAAACAGAGAACCTAGGCTAGAACTTAAGGAAAAAAAAGAGAGCCTACTTGCTCTGGAAGAAGGGTCGGGTAACTTGGGAGGTCTATAGGGACGTGGCCAGGTCGTGTAGGGAGAAGATTAGAAGGGCCAAAGCTCAATTAGAGCTTGATTTGGCTGCTACAGTCAAAGATAACAAAAAAAGCTTTTACAAATACATCAACAGCAAAAGGAGGGTCAAGGAGAGCCTCCACCACTTGCTGAATGAGGAGGGTAGTGTAGTGTCAGGGGATGAGGAAAAGGCAGAGGTGCTCAATGCCTTCTTTGCCTCGGTCTTTAATGTCAAGACCGGTTGTCCTCAGGAGACTCAGCCCCCAGAGCCTGAAGTTAGGGACGGGGGGCTGTGTGAACCCCCCGTAATCCAGGAGGAGACGGTTAGTGACCTGCTGTGCCAGTTGGACACCCACAAGGCTATGGGCCCGGATGGGATTCACCCCAGAGTAATGAAGGAACTGGCAAATGAACTTGCCAAACCACTCTCTATTATCTACTGGCAGTCCTGGTTAACTGGAGAAGTTCCAGCTGACTGGAAATTAGCAAATGTAACGCCCATCTACCAGAAGGGTTGGAAGGATGATCCAGGGAACTATAGGCCTGTCAGCCTGACCTCGGTGCCAGGCAAGGTGATGGAACAGATCATCTTGAGTGCCATTACATGGCACATGCAGGACAACCAGGGCATCGGGGCCAGCCAACATGGATTCATGAAAGGCAGGTCCTGCTCGACCAACCTGGTCTCCTTCTATGACAAAGTGACCCGCTTAGTAGATGAGGGCAGGGCTGTGGATGTAGTCTATCTAGACTTCAGTAAGGCATTCAACACTGTCTCCCACAGCATCCTCCTAGACAAACTGGCTGCCCGGGGCTTGGATGGGTGGACTCTTAAATGGGTTAAAAACTGGCTAGATGGCCGAGCCCAGAGAGTGGTGGTGAATGGAGCAAAGTCCAACTGGCAGCCGGTCACTAGCGGTGTTCCCCAGGGCTCAGTTCTGGGGCCGGTGCTGTTCAATATCTTTATAGATGATCTAGACGTAGGGATTGAGTGCACCCTCAGCAAATATGCAGATGACACCAAGCTGGGTGGGAGTGTCGATCTGCTGGAGGGTAGGAAGGCCCTACAGAGGGATCTGGACAGGTTAGATAGATGGGCTGAGACCAACGGCATGAGGTTCAACAAGAACAAGTGCCGGGTCTTACACTTCGGCCACAACAACCCCATGCAGCACTACAGGCTGGGGGAAGAGTGGTTAGAAAGCGGCCCGGTGGAAAGAGACCTGGGGGTGCTGATCGACAGCCAGATAAACATGAGCCAGCAGTGTGCCCAGGTGGCCAAGAAGGCCAATGGCATCCTGGCCTCTAGTAGGAATAGTGTAGCCAGCCGGTCTAGGGAAGTGATCGTCCCTCTCTACTCGGCACTGGTGAGGCCGCACCTTGAGTACTGTGTTCAGTTCTGGGCCCCGCACTTCAAGAAAGATGTTGAGGTGTTGGAGCGAGTCCAGAGGAGGGCGACCAAGCTGGTGAAGGGTCTGGAGGGTCTGACCTACGAGGAACGGCTGAGGGAGCTGGGTTGTTTAGCCTGGAGAAGAGGAGGCTCCGAGGTGACCTTATTGCAGTCTACAACTACCTGAAGGGAGGTTGTAGTGAAGTGGGAGTTGGCCTCTTCTCCCGGGCAACTAGCAATAGGACAAGAGGGCACAGCCTCAAGCTTCGCCAGGGGAGGTTCAGGTTGGACATTAGAAAGAATTTCTTTACAGAAAGGGTTATTAGACATTGGAACGGGCTGCCCAGGGAGGTGGTAGAGTCACCATCTCTGGATGTGTTTAAGAAAAGACTGGACATGGCACTTAGTGCCATGGTCTAGTTGACAGGGCGGTGTCAGGGCAACAGTTGGACTCGATGATCCCTAAGGTCTCTTCCAACCTGGTTGATTCTGTGATTCTGTGATTCTACATCACACAGGAACGCGTCCAGGCGGGTTTTGAATGTCTCCAGAGAAGGAGACTCCACAACCTCTCTGGGCAGCCTGTTCCAGTGTTCATCCAGTGTTCAGTTTAAGAGTTCATCCATTTACTACTTTAAACTACTTGGTGAAAAAATTGTTGAATTATGTCTATTTCAATAACCACCATCATTTAAGCATTCTTCTTTACGTACCTTCAGACGTTTTCCAGCGTTTCCACAGATCCTCAATGGTGATATGTTTGTCTTCTCTGTGCAGGTGACTATGTTTATTAGAGGCATCCTTGTATTGCATATCTTCCCTCAGAAACTGAAGACAAGGGAAAACATCATCTTAAATGCCAAAATAACAATTTCTAAACACAGACTACACTGAAATCAGGCAGAGAAGAATCTTTACTATCTCTTCCCCATGCAAGCAGCACACAATTCATGTACGTTGACTATATCAAAGACTCAGCAAGTTAAACACTCTTACAGGATTTGATTTTCACAGTGATTAAATCCAAGAGAAACTGAAGGTGCAGTTGCTAGTATACTAGGTTTAACAACATTATTAAGTACACCTTAGATTTACAGTGATTACAAGAACGCACCACAAGTCATACTGCATACTTCTCTATTCTGAAGACATTTAACAGACTTCACCTGCTTGAAGATAAGACCATGTAAGATTTGAAAATGTGCCAGTCCTTTATGGATGAGTAATACCTGAATCCTGCTACTACAGTTAAATACAACTGCTTGAGGGATGAGAGGAAGGTGTTGACTAAGTATTACTAAAGTCTATTGGTTAGACAACAAAAATGTGACTTCTATTTCATCAAACTGAAACACAGAAGTCATCTTAGGGCCAATTTTCTTCTTCCTAATCATTCCTCAGTGGTTACACTCCAAGCACAGAAGCATTACACAAAGCTGCTTCATTCTCAGTAATTAATAGGAAGTCTATGTCAAAACACCATGCTTTGCCTTTTAGTAAACATGATAAAAAGGAAGATCCTGCAATCACATCATATATAGCAGTGTTATACCAATATTTCACAAGTCACTACAAACGGGTTCTCCAAATACAAACCAAAAAAAAAAAGTATGGAACTCTAAAACCCATTTTATTTTTATTTCACATAGGCCTAGAAAAGCTGGAATAGTGGTTTGCAAGCCACCTCCCACTAACAGTGGAAACCTTCCATAGATATCAGTCCCTAAAACCACAGCATGAGCAGTCTCTGTGGGTGGAGACCTTAGTATTAGTACCAGAAAACTAACATGACAGCTAAGTAATCTTCCACAGTAGATTGCTTGCTTTCTTCAGTTCCTGAAGCGTAAAGCTGCTCGAACAAAACCAGCTATGGATAGTCATGACAGCTAACTCAAAAACCAGCTTTTTATGTGGCTGGTCACATGTCCTCACCACTTCAAGCAGAGGTGAGGAAGAAGGGCAAGCCAGCAACGCACTGCAGAAGACCTCACTTCTTAAAATTTAGTCCTGGTAATAATTTATCTGCAGAGCTTCCCGCATAGGCCCCATTTCTAACAAATCCAGACATTATGTCATTCAAGAAACTACAGGAGAGACTGAAAAGCAGTCAATGTTAAACCATAATATTAACTCAATAAAAAGAGACCCTGTATGATAGCAGAAATATGCAAGAAAAAGCTAACACTTACCAATTTCCCCTTATTAAAAACTTTGTTCTTACGACAAAGCAAGGGAATCTAAAATACGGGAAGGGATTCAAGTTCCTCCTCTAACTGCTAGACTTGGGATAAAGTACTAGTTGCCTTCCCTAATCCAATCATAAAGACATATGTGACACTTGGTTCCAAATATAGACTGGTTGCAAACCCTCTCTCATTCATCTATCACTTTAAAACTTTTTTGATTGTCAGACATTAGCTTTCTAAAGTCTTTTGCTTCCTAAAATAGTTCAATTTAGCCTATACAAATTGCATGAGCATTTTTAACTCCTCTTCCCTATGTATGAGAAAGGCATAAATACAGATATATATACACAGACATGTATATACATGAGCAATATAGGAGAAATTTATGAAATATATGAGAAAATTGAGAACAGCAGCCTGTTGGGGCAAAGGAAATTACAGAACTTCTGAAACACCATGGACCAGCAACTGTAAAAAGGTACAACAAGCATAGAAAAAGACTGATTGCTGTAACAATATGAAAATGTAAAAATATCTGCTGCATAACCTCTGTTGCATATTCCATAGCCCAAGTGTGAACTCTGAGTACTTCCCAAATTGGAACAACTACCATGAAGCTGGCAATTTCCACAGCTAACACGCAACATGCAATCAAAGGCAGACTATCTTATTCATTCCCATTCCATGTTTATTAAAGGGTAAACTGAAGAAAAGGGACCAAACAATAAGAAAACAAAACATCTTATTCACTAATGTCTCTAAGCCTTTCCAGTTTAAGGTAGAGTCTCACAGCTGGAGCAGCAGGAAAGAATTGATGTTTGCCCACCTCACCTTTTCCCTTCAAACTGCAAGTACCCACTATCAGCTACCAACTCCAGCATGACTTTTGGGAACTTGTGAGAAACGTACTAAAAAGCAGCAAAAAAATATATTATAGGTCCCTCCCTGTAAAGACTATCTCCTTCCATATAGGGGTTAAGGTACATGTTAACACTTCACTCTTCAGCTTTCTAGTGACAGGTGATGCATTGCCCTTGGAGACTCCAAATATCAGGCGTGGACATTTGTTTTAAAAACAAACATCGTAGGTCAATCAAGTTTCTGAAGAGGAATAGAATGGAATATATGCTGCACGTAAAGGTTTCAGCACATTTTGCATCTCCTCAGCTAAAACTCATACCTCAGATCAGTTTTGTTTGCAAGAAATAAACTTGCTTCTACCTTTACTGCTAGTTGTCAGCAAAGGTTGTAAAATACTTTAGGACGAGAACGTTTGAACAGTTAAAAATGCTGCAAAGGAAAATCTGAATTGCTGTTAACAATACTACATGCAGGGTTAGGAATAAAGAAGAGAAGGAAGATGCCAACTGATAAACAGAAAAGCTTCAAAGTGTTACATCTCACCCCAACGCACTATAAGGCACTATAAGAAAGCATTCTGATTTTAAAAAACGGGAAAGACCCAGGTTACCTTGGCACACAGATAAGCAATGCAAACAACAGTTTAGGGAAAACTTGCCGCATTTCATGTCGTTCTGCCATGGGGCCCGCAGAGGGAGCAAGAGTTAACGTATGAATTCACGTTCTCAACCCACTGCTGCAACACAACCAGCTACCCTAACAAGGTGAGGGGGAAAAATGAAAAGCCTGATTTCAAATTTCATCACAAATACAGAAAACAAATCCGAGTTTGAATCACAAGATTTCCCGGGAGAAGAGGACAACAGTGGAAAAGATCTGGTTTATACTGAGAGACTGTTCAGAGTATCTAAGTCGATTTTTAAAAGGGACTGTCCACACACACACTTGTAAGCAGTTTACATTTAGTGATCAGTATGCAGTTACTCCTCAGGGGGAGAGATTATGCATTTATGAGAATTTGTTCAAGAAGAGAGTCCCTCTTCTGTTCAATCCTACCCATACCGCTCCCAGATCCTGTAATAATAACTACAATGACTTCCTCAGCAAGGTTCTCTAACACCGGACGGTCACAATGATAAAGTTACAGTGTGCATAGCTAGAAAAAAGCGGTCACGTTTCAAAGAATGAACACATTTACTAATGAAGAGATACACGACATCATCAAACATCTTTCTTTTGTTTAAAAGATCTTTGTTTCAAAACCGGTCTAATATAGAAGTTCTTTAAGAAAAGGAACTGTGTCCTAAAATGAAGAAAGCCATAAAAACAGAACAACTCTGGTAAAAAGAGAGGATTTTTCTGTTCCTTGGCATGGCAGCTGATCTCTCTTCTGCTGCCCTGGTCTTTAAGTATACAAAGAAAAGGTTAGAAAAATAACTCTAAATAGGGAGGTTAAAAGAACCAGCTCTAACAAAAAACATCTAAGGATTATCTTAGCCAACATAATTACTCAAAAGGGAGAAGGCCTTTTAAGACTAGAAAGTTGAAACCAAGAAAGCAGCAGATAAGCTACCTAAAAACTCTGTGTGAAACAAAAAAATCATTTGTCAAAGTAGTTACTTCAAAAACAAGTAGAGAGTAAAAAAACACCACACCCAGACTCGAAACTGGAGTTTTGATCCCAAAAGTACCATAATAACTGTGCCTCTACAAAGATTCACATCCCAAAGCCCAAGGTTCAGCAGTGTAATAGGTGGAGGAGAAACTTTCTCCTCCCTTGAGGGGACAGCACTTGCAGAGCCCTGGAAAAGAATTACAAGGTCAGGTAAGCCACAACCTGCCTCCCTCTTCAGAAAGCCTTTAGTACCGTAACATTCACCAAAATCCAGTCAACTCAATCAAAAAACTAACCTGAAGCAAGAACCACCAAAGATAAAAAAACACCATTGAAAAAAAAAATCCGACCCTTCCAAAAGAGGCAAAAAGACACACCAAAATCCAATACTGGTTTGACATGGAGAGAGCACTTACAAACTAAAGCCAGACGCAACAATACAGAAAGTTAAAATGTGTTAAAATATGGAAGTTGCATGAGATGTTTGCTCCTTGAAGAGCAAATGAACAATTGCATACTTTTGCAAACGCCAGTGGAAAAGTAAAATCAACCACACTCACTAACTGCAGAAGGAAGTACTCATATGCTACATTTATATTTTGTTCTTGGGTGGAGGCTCAAGTTTATGATTTTCAATTTCACCAACTTAAAATAGACCCTGTAACTGACAAGTTTACTTCAAGAGCAATTAGTAGCATCTCCTGGCTAAGCATTACTGTCTTCCTGGACACTTAAACAGTGTTATTTCCTTCAGTTTTATTCCTTCAAAAGAAAACCTACAAAAGTTACAACTTCAGTTTTCCTATAATTCTGCCTTCAGATACAGCTGGTCACTGCCAGACAGCCTTTTAGTACATTCCCTCCCATCTACTGCTACCAGACTTGTTGAAGCTATGGCAGTGTCACATTTATTGACTAAGTTATGACAGCAAGTGTGCTTTTAAAAGGCAACACACTATGATTCAAGTACGACAGTGTTCACAACTGCCTACCCTATAGGAATGGCTTCTAAAGATGTTACACAGTAAAATAAGAAAAAGTATTTAAGCATAATAGAAACAGTACTTGAAATATGTGGGACATAGCCATGAAAGTGTTACCAAGTATATCTAAGTAATCTACAAATTCTATTGAAAAAAAATATTTCAGCTCAAAACAAAACTGTAGCTATTCTACTGCAAAGTAAACTTTGCAATCTCTTCAAAGCCAAGTTAGAATTTCCAAGGGGGTATTTCATTGTAGCAGGACTAAATGCCCACAGTGCTACATAAACAGGTGCAGACAGCTACATATTAGCTTAAGCACCTCCAAGGAGGCAAGGCATGAGGTAGGTCTGATCCAAATCACGTTGGAACAGGTTTCTATGCAACCGTACCCATGATAACACATGCTGCCTCTCTACAGGACTCCTTTGCACAGGCACAGCCCTAGACTAACACGGTCATAATGTTTTCAGACAATACCTGGCTCCTAGGCTATCCTGCTCTGGAAAAAAAAAAAAAAAAAAAAAAACACCTCTGTAGACATGCTCAGAGTTGCTTACAAAACTTCAGGAGGCTAAAAGACACTCTGCCAGCTGAAAAATGCATTAGCAGTTGAATGATAAAACTCAATGCAAAAAAAGACCTCTACAACAGATCTAGGAGAAACTAAGAGAATCAAAGTGACCCAATAGCTTGGGGGGGAAAGGTTTGCTACGCTGGTTAGGAAGCTCAAAATACTCATTTGAAAGATCAATGTTCGTAACAGAACGTTCTTGCACAGTGAGATGTAAAACACGCTCAGGAGCCAGCCCAGTATTATGCAAAACAGTTATAATGTTTTCAGTTTCTGAACCACTGCAGCAGGTATTTCTCTACCATGCAGAATTTTGCCTAACCAGTTGACACTGAAGTATAAACTAGTTTACACAAATTTGCACCAGTTTAAGGACCTTTACTATATAATTGATAAGGATGAAACCAGAATACTAAAGGAACTTTAAAGGACATTTAACATCTTGCTGAGTGTGTATTTGCAGACAAAAAAAATGAAGCAAGAGCTCAGCCTATAGCAGAACCTCTCCCAACTGAAATTGTAACACCTGGGGTGGGCTCCTGAAGTTTAACAAGGTCCCAAGATTCACTAAATGACAGGAGAACAAGCTTTTGAACTACATTATCCATTATTTTTTAACATCTGTTCCATACACAGCTATACTTCCCTCCCTCTAAAATCTTCTGTTAAATCTTTACTCCCTCCAAGATGTAACAATGAAAAGGAAGAGAAATTCTGCACGTAAATTTGCTTTCGTTCAAGAATACAGAAGAACTATTCATTTAGAGTCATCCTGAGTCTAATGTTAAATTCAGAAAGTGTTTTTTTACCTCACACTTTATGATCCTAATATCCAAAATATACATACTTAAAGTGGAAGCACCGCACTATCTTGGCATCTAGTTCTTCAGGATTTCCTGTCATTTCTTGCAATTTTGCCCAAAGTATTTAGTACTCACTACTGTCCAGAACAGATTATTGAAATGAACAGGTCTTTGGTCCAAACTAGTAAATCATGTTTCATTCATTTTTTATATCTCTTAAGGAATTAAAGAACAAAGATACCCACAGACTTCTTTCACCAACTCATCTTTACACAAATTGAATAGGCAGCTCTATTTCAGCAGTAATTCAGAAAATAATTTCACATTGAAAAGTTACATGTTAAATTTTATTTCTCCAGATTCTCTCCTCTTAGTAATACTAATGCATATTTTAATTTAGCAAGCTTGTAAAATAGATTGTGATGTATAGATGCATGTACCATTTTAATTGCTAAAAGAAAGGAAGCATAAACAACGAAGAATATGATTAGCAAATTAATTACATAATAAGAGCACAAACTGGTTCTCCTTTATTATAAAATCTTTAGTCACAAATTAGCTCTAAAGGAAGGGTATACTGAAGCATGCGTTTCTGAACTCACTCCAGTTCTTTACATAATTTTTTTTTAACAGAGTTGTTTACACTTGACCTCTGTTATCTTCCCCGTTTTTATTTCCTTCTCGATTCTTCCTTTGACTTTTTTTTCTTTTTTAGACTCCACCTCTTCATTTTCCCTCAAAAAACACAGCATACTCTCTCAAGATATTGTTTGTTCCACCTCTCTTGGACTATCTGCATCTTGGAAATATGACCTCGAGACCTTAAACAATAGTTTCATCCATTCAGAAATGGACGCTTCAAAGGAAGATCTGGGGCTGTCAAATATTCTGCCCTTGTCAAACTTACTATAGCCAAAGTACTATATTACTATTGTTATTCCTGATCAGATCATACTAGCTACTTTTTCTGCTTTAATCACTGTATAGAAGACAATCATCCTCCCTGTTTTAGGCCAATAAAGCTAGATTCTTTTTGATTCTTGCCTCCAGACAATATTTTAAGCCAGGCACTTCTGCATATCACCCCTGAGGTTCCAACTTCTTTGACCATACCGATAAAAGCCATTCTCTGATCATTTCACACTTTCAATACTGCAGTTTCTTCCTCTCCGCACACTGTTTTTTGGGGGTTTTTTTTTGGTGGTTTTGTATGGGGTTTGTTGGGCTGGGGTTTTTTGTTAAGTAATTATGCAAGTGCACTCATAAAAAAACCTCAAAATATCAAGATATTAAGTGATCTATCCAAAGATCCCACACAAAGCTGTAAATTTGTGCCATTAGCTTTGTGTGACATTACACACATAGTAAGATATTAATACTTCAAAACCAGCAACTTATTCTATTTCTACAGAAAGATTCCTTGAGGAAATTACTTCATGTAGAATCTACACACAGAGGTTCTTTGGAACAGGAAAAACCTATGCAAATAGTGAACATATGATAAGTCTGTCTTACTGCTTGTGCCCCTTGATCATTAAAAATCACGTGCACGTGGTGCAACAGATGCTTCCTGAGGCAGATAGCCTCCCACAGCACATGACTAAAACCTCAGTTAGGAATACATTCTCCCTTTCAGCTACCCTTTTACAGCCTACCTCTTTAAACCAGTTTAAACAATTACAATCTGTATGCTAATAAAGTAATAATAGCAGGAGCTAGATTTGATAGAAAACTTCATATTAACCTGCCCTAATGGTAAGTACAGTCTTTCTCCACATCCTTCCTTTTTCCTCTTCTCTGATGTTCCATATCTCTGGTTTTCACACTGCGATAGCCTACTTTACAGAAATTAGTAATTGCATGGTAAAGCATACTCTACTTTAAAGTAAAACATAAATTTATTATCTAAACCATTTTTTTTTCTTTAAGTTATGCATCTTGTTTTGAAGTACATAATTCTGCACTGAAAATTCAGGGCAAGTATTAGAAAGTTATGTGAATCCCGCATGCAAAAAAAAATTCCAAATATATGAGTAACTATGACAAAAGATCTTTTTTCCAAGTATTTTGTAATAACTAGAATTAGAAAAGTATATTCTAGCAAATTTAAGAGTTTAAGCTTTTTCATTTTTATAAATCTCTTAAGTTATACCATCTAGTCTAACTTAAGTAACAGACCAAAGAATATGGAAAAAAAAAAAATCTAACCAATCCACGCTCAGACTATAGTCCCTCTATCTTCCTTAGAAGACTTCAACAAATCCCTCATGTGTTTCAATGACTAATAAACCCCATGCTAAAAATTTAAATCAAGTTTCCCCACATCAATTTCATCAAGGTCAAATACAAGTTTCTTTCCAGTCCACACAAGGTAGATCCAAAAGGCTTCCAGTACCAGACAATTTTTGAGGAAATACGAAGTTTCTTATAAAAGTTCAAATTTTCTTATATCTTAGAGAAACTCTTTTCTCTACAGGATGATTTTATGTGAGACTTCATTTTACAGAGGAAAAACAAACTACATTACAAAACAGGGCATGAGGAACATTAGGAAAAACAATAGCACGCAGGTGAAATGTCTGGAATCACTGTTGGGAGTTCTCAACTGGATTAGCAAATTAAAACAGTTAAAATAAATAGTTCAACATCTTTAGCTCTTGTTACCTTCCCCTCTCAAAATAGCTTACAAGAACTTCCTTCCTTGGTGTAAATATACACTTGTAGTTTGTAACCCTGTTTTAGTGCTGGTAAAACAGTAGAAAGTTATTGTACTTTTTCTCATTTTTCCTGCCAAATAAAAATCTGCTGAATATCTAACCCACATATTTAATATATTCAATATATTGGTCTTTCAGGAGTCTTGCAAGCAAAAATCATGCAGCATGAAACAGAAAATCCATTACTCTGCTGTTAAGCAAAATACTTGTATTTCATGTAAGCTTTACTTCTAATAAAGTTTTTTTTTTAATTATCAGTCCTCATTCTTAATCAAAACAAGCAGCATCACCCACAGTGACAGAACAAAAAAAAAATCATGTATATTAGGACAGACTTAGTACATATTCAGACCTACTGTAATCAGGTAACTATGTAACTATGTTGTTAAAATGTCAGCTCTTTTAACCTTATGGTAAAGATCCAGTACTAGCGCTACAAGAAGAACATGTAGATGACTAGCTGAACTTGCAACTAAACTGCATTTTCCATTATAATATTTCAAGTTTGCTTTTAATGTCTTAGAAGAAAGCAAATACATATTCATCATTGATTTGCATGGAAACTATGTAGGAAAAAAGCTAATTTGAGGGGTTTATTAAATATTTCTTCAATAATTAAAAATGAGCTAGCAGGAAAAAGGGCTACATTTCAGTCATCTTATTTTATGCACAGTGAGTAGTTTGAATACATAGTTTCATTCACCTCTCACTACCCCAGCTATAAAAGCATCCCTCATGAACTGTTCTAATTTCAGTCATTTTAACAGGTTTTAAGAGTAGCTTCTATTGCTTGGGTTTATATCAACATTCCTCTGGAACAGGAAGAAACTTAAGGTCAGATATAAAGATGGTCCACTGGAAACCAGGACAGATCTTTTGAATACTAATAAAAAGTTTCCAATGTATAAATATTTCAGTATTTTCTTTTAACTTTATAAACTTTCATGTATAACAAATGCAGCACAAGTCAAGAGAACCACACAGCACTGAGAAGCTTCATGCTCCATCACTAATGTTTCAGTTTGCAGACTGGATTGTGCCTGTCCCAAACTTTAACGACAATGATCAAACGTTCTGCGATAACAGAGCTAGACTATTTCCAGTGCCTGAACTGCCTCACCATGACACTCCCTAAGGTACAGAGCAGATTTTTTTCCTCCAAAGTTAAAAGGTACATTATTTTATTCTGGACCATTCTCTCTATTGTATTCCTGCAGAAAACTCATCTCAACCAAGCATCAATCACTGTTGATGCTGTTTGCACATAGTCACACAAAAAAGTAAGTAGCATCACATTAAACTTGACAATGATAATTCACAACTTAACTCATTCAGGGAGAACAATCTTCCCTGAGATGTTACAAAAAAAAAAAAAAAAAAAAAAAACGAAGAGAAATCAGGGCTAGATTCTTCTCCCACTCACCTCCAGTGAGAATGGGCTTCAGAACCACATGGCAATACCCTCATTTTTAGGGGACAGGAGATGAGGGGACATCTTCACTCCCCTTCCTTTCTCAAGCCTGTACCTGACAACTGCCAGAAAGCAAAAGAAGCAAGAACAATGAAACTACATGGATATTTCCATTCCTATCCAGTAATTTTCATAATCCTGATGGCCAAGTTGAGTAAGCGCAAGGGCAAGTCCTTTGTCAGGACAACCAGGAGCCTGCCTAACCAAACTTATTCAAGCACAATCACAAAAAACTTCAGGCAGGTCTGAATAATCTTTCTTAGTTTATAGATCTATCATTAATGCAGCAGGAGGTGCTTACTACTTGTAAGCAAAAACACATAAGAAAGCTTTCCAGAACACTGTCTGTAACAGGTATTGTTTTGCACCACTAAGTGCCTGGAACAGATCTAAGGTAAATAAGAAAGCTCAGCGATGCCTTAAGCATCCCCCTGGAGCAAAGAAACTAAAATACCAGGTGGCAGATCACGTCAACTCTTAGTCACCTCACTGCAAGCTAAACCAACACCATTTGCCTACCTCTTACACTAAGCACAAAAATGACTGCTTTTATACGTAGTCGTATAAAACTTTATTTTAGGCTAGAACAATGGACAATAATATTCCATTTTGGGCAATTCTAGAAATTAGACTTTCCTTCCACATTTGGCTGTGGGAAGGGCTGAATTAAAAAAAAAACAGCAGCGATCACTCAAGTGCTGGAGCATAAAGAGCAGCTATATAAAACGGGGGGAAAAAAAAAGACAGACCTCATGTATGCACAAGTGAAGGCTTTTTACTCCTACCTCATCACTTTCATCTACTTCTATACCACCATCTTTGTCATCATCCATTTGCTTATGGATCATGCGGAGAGCTTCTAGGCTGAATCGGTCCTCCTCAGTAAAGCACGGTGGGCTGAGTGAACTGCAGGGATCTAAAGGGGGGGGGAAGAAAAAAAAAACAAAACAGAAATATTAGCTACTGTCACTCTAGAATATTAAGCTCCCAAGCAAGAGAAAGGGTTTAAATTTCTGTATGTGTACATGTATTTCACTGCACATGGCCACCAGGTCATAGGTGTCAAATTTAGCTGTAAAATAATAATTCTTAACAAAAAAGTGAAGGGAGGGGGTAGGAAAAATCTACTCTTTTTTTTATCCAGGAAGAAAGCCCAAAGAATAGGTTGGAATAGTTTGACTCTTGGATTTTTCTTCCACCCCTGTAACTGCTATCTCCACCTCTTCTTCTACCCATCATCCACCCTTAGTAATATATCATTGCAAATAGCAAATAAAGTCACTGTGTTTTCCAGCCTCCTTTCTGAAAGCCTCGGTTAAACAGAAAACAGTGGAGGAAGAGAAAAAGAATTGTCATGTCCTACAATCATTGCTTTATAAAGAGTTAACAATGGGATAGTAACCACATTGCAGGTCAAATTCAAAGTAGATAGTACTACTGAATGTAAAATATTCAAGGAGGACTGCAGGGGAAGAAAGCACACTGCAAAGAAAATTCAACTGATAATAATACATGATATCTCAGTCCTGTATGCTCTGATCAAAAACAGCAGAGTCACTGTGGAACGGGATTCCAGGTCAAAAATAGTATGTTTTCATTTGCATTCATTACTGAAGGCTCATGATTTGTGTGCATCTGATTGCTCTGCTTCCACCATGCCAGACTGTTACATCTCTGTTCTTTCCCTTCCACAAGGCACATGCCAAATGCTCCAAAATTCTACAATGCATGATGATCAACTATGATTAAAGACTGGTCTTTCACAGACCTTGGCATTAACTAATAGCTAGCTATTTACTTAACTCTGATGTACCGAACCATCAAAGAACATAAGGTGGCGAAAGATACGGAAACCATTTTTTGAAACTTCAGTTTTAACAAGATAGTAAATTCCCACTGTAATAGCCATTATGGGACTAGTCAGTGCATTTTTATAAACTGGTGCACTCCACTTTAATCTTATCAGTGCAAATACAAATTAAGGCAGCATATGAGTAATTTTTGCTTCTTCTGATCTATTAAAGGATTAAGCTTTCAAGTTAGTACAGAATTTATTAAAGGCTCATTTATATAAGTAGTGAAAAGGAAGCACATATAGAAACAGGATCAAAAGTTTGCACAGAAAAATAAATTCATCGTGTTAGTATTTCCATACAATTGAGTTGGCATGATTCCGCTTTTCTGTCTATTATAAATTTAAAAATAATCAAAAATAATGGATGCTGATAAGACTCAGCTTGCATAAGGCTACAAAGCAGAAGTATGAACGCAGCACCCACAGCATAGCTGGAATCTCAGATGCATATTAACAGGACTGATCCCTACAGCTAGACATAAGTCAATGCATTCTTACATTATACATCAGTTCTATTATACATAAGTTAACTGTGAGTTAACTATTATCTGTACCCACGTATCAATTAAATAAAAAAAAAACCAAAACAAAACAAAAAATCACCACAAAAAAAAAAAAAAAAAGCACCTCACAGACACTATCCCAGAAGAGAGAGATGCTGTTTTTAGAACTACTTCATATAAATCAGAAAGACAGATTTAAACAAACAATTTTCAGCTTTGGAATGCAACTAATATTTTGTGGAAAAAAAAGTAAAACTGAGTAATTTTTTTTTACATTTTAAAAAAATCTATTTTATTTGTCCATCTCTGTTTCATTGGAAAATGTTTAATTTGCACAATACACAGCCTTCAGATTTTTGCCTTGCAATGAAAAAACTACTATAATGGAGGGGTTAAAGGATTTCTCACTGTAATACAGAGTGCTTGGTGTAGAAAGGCTTCCCTTGCAATAGTAATGAATCACCTCCAAGTTTTGCTAATAATTAAATTCCAATAGCCATGAACAAAGAATATGACACTACTTAAATACAATCATATATCACAAGAACCATCTTTGTACCGCAAGATTAGTTCTACACTATGTTTTAAGTTACAAGAAAGTATAATTTTCAGAACAGATAAACAGGTCCCTCAAACACACCCAACTTGTTTAATTTGCACTTAGTTCTGTTCTTACATAGAAGAAGACGTCTGATAAATAGCATTCTGTTTGCAAGCACCCACTCAAATGTTTTTCCATTTTGTTCAGTTGGAAGTCCATCTTTTCAAATCAAAAATGTTTTCTCAGAGTATATTTTCTCAAAACTGAGGTTGATCAGTTTCTTAATCAGAGTACTTATTTCTCTTAAATATGCCTTTTTTGGTTATTTAAGCAGGAAGATACTTTAAAGAGCTATGGCTCTTCTTGAGAGAAGTAAACAGGCTGCTTGTGCTTCAAATGTCCCACGAGATGGCTCCAGGAACACTTGATCTCTCTCTTAAGAGACAATAGAGTTCCAATTGCTCCTTTTGGGACAGAGAAACATGCAGTAGGACCACATCCCGACTGTAATAAAGATTATCCCACTCTAAACAGAATCCAGATTTACCTGCAAGCTTATTTTCATACAGTAAAAGTAAACATACCCAGACTGACACTTGTCATCCCCCTCTTCAGAGAACAATATCAAAACAAAAACAAATTACAAGGCCACAGCCTAAAGAATAAGTGAAAAGCATTTCACAAGCCCACCTATGAAGCCCTACGAAATCCAAAAAACAGCTGACAGAAATTTAATCATCTGCAGCTCTGCAGGAGATTCTAACATGCAGTATTTTGCTTCACTTGCATGGCAGAAACAATTCCAATTAATACTAGATGAAGTATGGTTAGAAACTTCTCAAACATACACTTAATTAAGACAAAAGAAAGAGGAAAAGTCTCAAGATACAGCAAGCACCATAAATACAGGCCTTAGGCCTCACGACAAATTACAAGACTAGTTGATAATTTATTTTTCACTTTGAATCCACCCTAATGAGGGTGTTCAGGGATTCCAAGCCTTCTATTGTACTTTAAGGACAAACCTAATTTTATGTGTGGACCAATTTCTCTGTCCTAGTCTGGTGTGTTGTCGTAAATACACTTAGTCCAAAATCATGATCACGGGAAAGAGCACAGAGATGACTGCAAGAAGTTCACTCAGGGAGTGAACTTGATAGCTTAGAATTTGACCCTTCCTTTAACAAACAGCACAGCAGAAGTAGCAGAGCAAATAAAAGAGAGACAGTTTAGATAAGGTGGACAAGAGGCATACAAGCACACCATGTCACTCTAGGCAGGAGTTATTTTACAGTCCAGTTTTTAATGTTGCTCCTAAGTGAGGAAGTTTCAGAACTTCTGGCCATGATAAGGAGGGAATTTGTTACTAAAGAAATTGAATGCCAAATTTGTGCCTCAACAAACTTGGCAGAGGTTTTTGAACCAGGCCTTCCCTCCTGCCTTGAGTAGCTCAGTAACTACCTCCTAGCTCTGAGGCAACAGGAGAAAGTAGTCTTCACCAGTCCAGGCTGCTGCACAAAGCCATGGGCACAGACCAGTCGTACAGGAGACAATTTGATAACGAACCAAGTACAGAGTTATCCAACCCGGTATACAGGAAACTTTGCATTTACAGATAAGGGGAAAGTAACACTTAGCACTTTTTTTATTTTCCCTTCCTTTTCTCTTTTTTTTTTTTCCCCTTCCTCTTCTCCCTTTTTCCATGAGGCTAACATAAGGCAAGACTACAAGAAAAACTTCAGTTTGAAATTCTCCTAAACTTTAAAGCACAGGTTTTTCATCCCATTTCCTGCAGGCAACGGGAGTTAAACTTACAAAGTGACACTGTCAAGACAAGCCAGTAAGGAAAATTAATTACACCCATATCTTCAAGTGTTCATGTCAACAGAGCCCTTGATATTTATTTTTTGAATACACCATTAAAAATGGTTCCAAAGCAAAAGGGTATACGCACCTCGCAGTCTTTCATCTATCCTGCATTTACTTAGTGTTGTAAGCATAACAAGACTTCAGAATGAAAGACTGACATACTAACAAATAGCTAATAATCCCAGGGTTATCTCACACACATCCTTTTGCATATAGACACTGGAGCATAAAAGCTACAGCTGTGCCAAAGCCTGTGACAGGGGGACCCTAGTCAGGTGTTGGCAGTTCCAATCTGGCCTCCAAAAAGCCTGAGCCCTTAAGTCTTTTCGATGCCTCAAAGAGCCTTTTTAAGAATACAGGGACACACAAAACCTTTATGATTTTCGCAACCAGACACACACCTCCAAAATTAAAATTTAAATGCTTTTAAATTTCCCCATTAGTTCACTCAGAGCAACTTAGCAGTTGGGAGTTATTTGGAGAGATTGGCTACTACACATCATTTTTTTTCTGTGAGGATGTTCAGCATTCACCAAGAAGGAAGAGCAATTTTTTACGTTAACATATGGCAGTCCTATGGAAGCCCACAGTGTTTCCACGACTGCCTTTTTCTGATGAATTCAGGAGTGTACCATGTTCTGCTAGTTTTATGATTCCTCTTTCCTAAGAAGCCATCTGGGATAAAGGGAAGCCTCACAGAAAAGGCAAGCACTATACACAAGTGTCAGCTTCCTAAGCACCTACTCTCAACTTAAAAAAACTATGTTTCAGCAAGCCATGATGACAGAAGTAGGATTTCTGTGCCTTTTCCAGAGCCAAAGCAGGTGGCCACAACAACCCCAGCTCCTTGCCAAATGCATCTTCATGTAACTAGTATTTCTATTTCCTTACATTTCTTTTGTGCTTTAGTTTTACACTGTACTTTAATACATTGCAGTTTCTTCATCAATTCAGTATGATTCCTTTCAAGGCAAAAAAACCTGTAAGAGAACAATGCTTTTTAAAGACCCGAGTACAAATCTAAGTGTCAGGTACAGTAGGGATTATTGAAATTACTGAAAAGCAAGTGTGTTCAAGAATTTCACCAGATGTTCAAAACAGCTATTCACAGTAAAGGCAACAAACATGTTGCTTTTATCTTAAATCCTTACATAAGGTGTCGTTAAAATCTTCAAATGCTTGAAGAGACAATCTCAGAGTGAGCTCCATTTAATCTTTCAATTAAAAGCTCCCAAAGTAAGTCACTCCTACTCTTAATAATTAAACTCCTCCATATGGTAAGTAGGCTGAGCAGGATACAACAGTTAACTTGACAATGTCATTTGTGACATTTATTTAAATTAATAGAGTGAAAAATAAAGTTCATCATTGCAGCACATCTTTCTAGTAAAAACATTTTAAAAAACAGACAAAATTTTGACAAAAAGGGCAGAATACATTTATCTTCTAATCACAACACTGATGTTACTTAAATGAGCTTCCTGAAGAGGAAAATGCAATAATACTAATGACAGAAGGGAAAGGGGAAGGGGTGCAACAGGAAAGGAGATTCAGGGCATTGTTGTCTCCAAAGAATTTTAAAATGTAAAGTTTCACATTGGGTTTTCCCACTACTCCATATTAGAAATTCAGGTAATTTCTGAAATTGTGTTTATAAACTCATCCAATAACAGCAGACGAGACTCATAGATGAAACTCCTGACTGCGAAGTCTGGTATCTGAAGCACTTGTTTCTGAACAATGCATAATGCTCAGTGACTGGCAACAATTCAGTTAAAAAAAAACCTACCCACAACTATTTTCAGTTCAATTCCATGAAAGCTGCCATCATTCTTTTAAAATCCACTAAACATCCTTCAGTAAAAAAAGATGACATTTCAAACAACCTTAAAATAAATCATTACCACTTCAAATAATACAAGTGATCTATGCATGACAGATCCAAACCTTGTTTTATCACTATTGAGAAGTGCCCATTTATTCTGCTATTTCAGTATTTTTAATACATGCAAATCGATTATAGTTTTTCCCCCACATGGAAACTTGAAACTTGGTGAGGCAAGCAAGGCTTTGATTTTTCCTTAAATCACCATTAGCTCATCTCTGCTTTCTCCACACCCACAAAAAAGCTGTCTAACTATGAACTTAAATTTCATTTTTTATGCACAGGAAAAAAAAAAAAAAATCTGTGAAATCACAGTTCATTATTTAAAGCAGAAATTCAGTCAAATAATGCCATTAGCAAAATGTTAAGATAGGTTGCGATAAAAGCTTTTCTAATCTTTCCTAGATAAAAAGCTTCAAAACAAACTGCAGAACAGTGGACACTGTTAGCTTTCCGATCACCTGTTAAGACATTCAAATCATATGGTATCTTAGAAAACTATTTAAGAACTTCATAGCGATAAAAATTCTTTACTCAAAGGAAAAGATATGAAAGGAATTCTCTAGAGAATTAAATTTTATGTCAAATCTAATTTTGCTGTAACTGCATTAAAAGCAACTATCCCAAATCACCAACACTTGTTTAAAAAGGAAATTGCAGAAAGGGGTTTGAATGCATTAATTATGTCAAGGATTATTCTGACAAGACAAAGTATCAGTATAAACACTTCATTTGGACTGTCAGAAAATTAATTATTAAATTACAACACCGCTCTGTTTGACTAAACAAAAATCAAGAAGATGGATTCATGGCTTTTCCATCTCCTTCCCACACCCTCCCTGAGCAATGACACAGCTTGAAGGGAAGAGGAAGTTGGACAATTATTGTATACAATGGTCAAAGTAGACTGATTTAGAAGAGGAACTCCTGCCAACCCTAACAAAGCAGGATGAGAGGAAACCAGGAGATGCATCTTACGCAAGCCATCAAAAATTCTCCATTTTTTTCCTCCTTCCAACCTTACTTGTATTTTAACAATACTTACTAGACAAACCTACAAGCACATATGAACATTCAGTTTAAATATATAAAAAAAGCCAGATGTCTGACATCTCCTCTCAGCAACAGGAAAGTCTGTCTCACTTTACTTATACTTATTAGTACAAGACCAAGAAGGGAAATATTTAATGCAGTTTAAATCTAAGTTTTCATCCATGTATCTTGATTTGGTAGTGAAGACTATTTAACACACCTTTAAAAATGTATAATGTACTCTTTGCACATTATAGTGATTAACATCTAAAGAATAGAAATTCCCCAAGAAAAGAAATTTACATAGGTTCAAAGATGACCTAAATTCATAACTTCACCTGGAATAAAAACACACCCTTAACTCAGACAAAATGAACAAGACGGTCAGTATTTTTGCCTTCTATCCCATACGTGTTTAGAAGTTACAGCTATTGAAGAAACAGGATTGTGAATTTACTATTTGAGTTAATTCGTGAACAGAACATTAATTAAGCTGATGAAATAAATTACAGATGTGTATTCATAGATATTCAGTGACTATTAATGCATAATACACATCTAAGCACATACAACAACACACATCTAAGTTTTTTATATATTTTAGGTCTGACTAGCTCTTTACCGCTGTTCTAAAAACTTTCTCCCTCTTCTAACAGTCGAAAGCTGGAAAAGATGCAGTATATCCCTGATCATATACTTTCATCTGCCCAAGAATTTGTCACCTCTTAAAGAAGAACAGTAACATAACATTTAAGCCACTTTCTTAGTTTGGTCAGGAAATCAGAAAAGCGATTTATAGGTGACCTTCAAATGTCTGACAATACAACCACCATATGATTTCTGAAGTAAACTTCCTAGTAACGGTTTTCTAGATAAAACCTCACCTTCTTGCTTAGAATTCCACCCTTGTTACTACCTCTGCTATGCATTAATCTGGAAGCCTGATCTTTAACCTCCTGGTGAATGTGTATAGTCAATATTCAGTGTACCAATTTCTATTCAGATATGGCTCAAGAGCTAGGCAGAGCACGAGCCACTAAATTCCTTTCTGGAAGACAGTGATCTGCAGATACAACCACCATGATAGTATGGCTGATAATTTAAAACAGTTTTCATGCTGAAAAGGTAGTTCACAACTTCTTAGAGTGAAAAAGGGGGGGGAGCACTTGAAAAGGATTTTACCACCTTACATAATTTTTAAAAAGTTTAGTAAAAGGCACAAAAAGTTCAAGACGTGGTTTTGAGATTTTAAAAAAGCATCTTTTAAGACCTAAGTCCTTACACTTTCAGACAAACTGAAATATGCTCAAATTATAAATTAGAGGAGTGTATTAAAGTCATATTAATTATTTTCATGTAAAATCATATATATCTTTAAACTTATACCTATAATCACACCAGGTTTTCCTCTGATATATTTGTTTTCACATGTGATTCATAATCATATCCTATATCCATGAATCAAGCATGTAAGCATGACATTGCTGACATTACTGAATTACTTCAGTCTTCTACACCACCTGATCTAGTACATATACTATTAACTGTTCTAACCAAGGAATCAAATTTAATCCTCTGTGAGCACCATCTGTAGCATCATCAGTTCCCTCTGAGTTCCTGTAACAACAAGTTGTCAGGATGTATTTATACTTAAGAGAACATATCAGAATTATACAACTAAAACCTAAATTTAAAAGATGTAACATTGTACTTATAATAATGGAAGCTTAGCATCAGGGCACTTTTTTTTCTTAACACACAATCTGTTAAGATTCTAGCATTTGAGTGTTAAATTTGTCAGCCTATGTAATGTTTATACTTTCAGAAATACAAAGGTACTAAGTGCATAGGTTCATTTTATTTAACCAATACCACCATAATAAAACACTTCCTTTTAGCACCATGCAACATATCAGTAATTTTAAGGATCTGTATATATCAGTTTCTTTAAATAGTCCTATTAGCTTATGCGAAGATTTAGTAGTGCAGATTTCTGGCTAGTTAAGGACTATCCTAATTCCAGAAGCTTACATGAACTGCTCAGCAGTTAGCACTCACATCCAACCTCAGATTGCACAACTGGCAGTTTTGCTCCTACTAATATGCTGCTAAATATTTTTCTCATGATGAATTTCACCAAGTGATAAACCAGGCTGACAAATCTACTCAGTTCACCTTGGCTTATTTGATGCAAACAAGATCTAAAGAGCCCTTTCTTTAAAAATAAAAAAAGTTTGCAGAATGTAAAAAAATGAGATAGTCACACATCTTAGGAAATAACATATCATCAGTATGATATTGCTCAACCTTAACACAGATAGTGATATTTACAACTATCAGAATGTTAGAATAAACCATAGTTGCACGGATCTTAGATACATCTTTGTTGATACCATTTTGATAAATGTATCTCTGAGCCCATAAAAATAGCAGCAAACAGTGTCGTTTTCTAATACGTATTCCTTAGTTGTTAGTGATAAATCACAGAATCACAGAATGTTAGGGATTGGAAGGGACCTCGAAAGACCATCTAGTCCAATCCCCCTGCCGGAGCAGGATTACCTAGACCATATCACACAGGAACGCGTCCAGGCGGGTTTTGAATGTCTCCAGAGAAGGAGACTCCACAACCTCTCTGGGCAGCCTGTTCCAGTGTTCGGTCACCCTCACCGTAAAGAACTTTTTCCTCATATTTAAGTGGAACCTCCTGTGTTCCAACTTGCACCCATTGCCCCTTGTCAAGGGATGTCACTGAGAAGAGCCTGGCTCCATCCTCATGACACTTGCCCTTTACATATTTATAAACATTAATGAGGTCACCCCTCAGTCTCCTCTTCTCCAAGCTAAAGAGACCCAGCTCCCTCAGCCTCTCCTCATAAGGGAGATGTTCCACCCCCTTAATCATCTTCGTGGCTCTGCGCTGGACTCTCTCTAGCAGTTCCCTGTCCTTCTTGAACTGAGGGGCCCAGAACTGGACACAATATTCCAGATGCGGCCTCACCAGGGTAGAGTAGAGGGGGAGGAGAACCTCTCTTGACCTGCTGACCGCACCCCTTCTAACACACCCCAGGATGCCATTGGCCTTCTTGGCCACAAGGGCACACTGCTGGCTCATGGTCATCCTGCTGTCCACTAGGACCCCCAGGTCCCTTTCCCCTACACTGCTCTCCAACAGGTCTGTCCCAAACTTGTACTGGTACATGGGGTTGTTCCTGCCCAGATGCAGGACTCTACACTTGCCCTTGTTATATTTCATTAAGTTTCTCCCCGCCCAACTCTCCAGCCTGTCTAGGTCCCTCTTAATGGCTACGCAGCCTTCCAGTGTGTCAGCCACTCCTCCCAGTTTGGTGTCATCAGCGAACTTGCTGACAGTGCATTCTATTCCCTCATCCAAGTCATTAAGGAATATATTGAATAGAACTGGTCCCAGTACCGACCCTTGAGGGACTCCGCTAGACACAGGCCTCCAACTGGACTCTGTCCCATTGACCACCACTCTCTGGCTTCTTTCCTTCAGCCAGTTCACAATCCACCTCACTACCCGATCATCCAGACCACACTTCCTCAGTTTAGCTGCAAGGATGCTATGGGAGACCGTGTCAAACGCTTTACTGAAATCGAGATAGACCACATCCACAGCTTTACCATCATCTGTCCACTGGGTTACGTCCTCATAAAAGGCTATCAAGTTGGTTAAGCATGACTTCCCCTTGGTGAAGCCATGCTGAGTGCCCCTAATGTTCCCCTTATCCTTGATGTGCCTAGAGACAGCACCAAGAACAAGTTGTTCCATCACCTTTCCGGGGATGGAGGTGAGGCTGACCAGTCTATAGTTACCCGGGTCCTCCTTCTTGCCCTTTTTGAAGACTGGAGTGACATTCGCTTTACTCCAGTCCTCAGGCACCTCTCCCGTTGCCCACGACTTAGCAAAGATGATGGAGAGTGGCCTAGCAATGACTTCCGCCAGCTCCCTCAGCACCCGCGGATGCATCCCATCAGGGCCCATGGATTTATGGACGTCCAGGTTGCTTAATTGGTCCCTGACCCAGCCCTCATCTACCAAGACAGATTCCTCCTCTATCCTGACTTCTTCTGGGGCCTCAGGGGTCCGGGCCCCTCAGGACAGCCTCCAGCAGTATAGACAGAGGCAAAGAAGGCATTCAGTAACTCTGCCTTCTTCTTATCCTCTGTCTCCAGGGCCCCCACCTCGTTCATCAGTGGGCCTACATTGCCTCTAGTGTTGGCTTTACCTGCAATGTATTTGAAGAAGCCCTTTCTGTTGTCCTTGACCTCTCTTGCAAGGTTTAATTCCAAGGAGGCCTTAGCTTTCCTAGTTGCCTCCCTACATCCTCTGACAACAGACTTATATTCCTCCCAAGTGGCCAGCCCCTCCTTCCATCATCTGTACACCCTCTTCTTCCACTTGAGTTTGCCCAGCAGTTCCCTGTTCAACCATGCAGGTCTCCTGGTACCCTTCCTTGACTTCCTACCTGTTGGGATGCTTTGATCTTGAGCTCGGAAGAAACAGTCCTTGAATGCTAACCAACTGTCTTGGGCCCCCTTACCTTCTAGTACCCTGTCCCATGGGATTTCCCCTAGCAATTGCTTGAAAAGGCCAAAGTTGGCCCTCCTGAAGTCCAGGGTTGTGATTCTGCTAGCTATTCTGTTCCTGCCACATGAGATCCTGAACTCTACCATCTCATGGTCACTACAACCAAGGCTGCCCTCAACCTTCACCTCTTCAACCAGACCCTCCTTGTTAGTGAGGATAAGATCCAGCAGCGCTCCTCTCCTTGTTGGCTCATCCACCATTTGCATCAGAAAGTTATCATCAATGCACTGGAGGAACCTCCTGGACTGGGGATGGCTGGCTGAGTAGGCCTCCCAGCAAATATCAGGGTAGTTGAAATCCCCCATGACAACCAGGCCCTGTAATTGAGAGACTGCTCTCAGCTGCCTGTAGAAGGCCTCATCACCCTCCTCATCCTGATCCGGTGGCCTGTAATAGACACCCACAACAGTATCACCCCTGCCAGCCAGCCCCTTATTTCGCACCCACAAACTCTCAACTCGCTCCTGATCCGCCTCTGGACAGAACTCAATACATTCTAGCTGCTCACTCACATAAAGAGCAACTCCACCACCTCTCCTTAGTGGCCTGTCTTTCCTGAACAGGACATAGCCATCCATGACCACATTCCAGTCATGCAAGGCGTCCCACCAAGCCTCTGTAATTGCCACTAGATCATAGCCCCCCGACCGAACACGGATTTCTAACTCCTCCTGTTTATTCCCCATGCTGCGTGCATTGGTGTACAGGCATTTCAGGGAGCGAGCTGAGCACACCGATTTCACCCCAAGGGGATGGGAGGCCTCCTGGTCTACCTCAACACTAGAGCGTTGCCCCAGTGGTACAAGCCCAGCTACTACCCCATCCCCCTTCGAATCTAGTTTAAAGCTCTCCGAATGAGCCCTGCTAATTCCTGTCCCAGAACCCTTTTGCCCCTACGACATAAACCTTTCCCATGTATTACCGTCACGCCTGTTGTCTTATAAAACCAGCCATTATCAAAGAACCCAAAGCCCTGCCTGTAGCACCAGTCTCGTAGCCAGGCATTAATAGAGAGAATCCTATTATTCCATCCCACGTCATCACCTGAAAATGGAAGGAGGGAGGAGAAAACAACTTGTGCCCCAGACTCTTTCACCAACCGTCCTAGGGCCTTGTAGTCTTTCTTCATCCCCCTCAGACTACGGGATGCAGCTTCTTTCCCACCTCTCTGGAAGATCAGCAGGGGGTAGTAGTCTGTGGCCTGCACCAGGTTGGGGAGTTTCCTGCTGATATCCCTGATTCGGGCTCCAGGCAGACTGCAGACCTCCCTGTGATGGCGGTCAGCTCTGCATATTGGGCCCTCAGTTCCCTTTAGGAAGGAGTCTCCAACCACTAAAACTCTTCTCTTCTTCCTTGTGGAGGAGGTAGCTATACGCCTGTCAGGTTTTTCTGCCTCTCCACCACATCCCCATTGGACTGGCTGTATTCCATTAGGGCTTCATATCTATTGCTCAGAGGCACCTGTGGAGGCGAGGTAGGCAAGGAGGACACTCGCCTTTTGCCACGGCCATAGACTTGCCTCCACTCACTTCTCTCCTCTAGGTTATTGTTTTCCACCTGAGAGGGGCAGAGTACAGGGGTCCCTCGATCCTGGGAGCTCTCCGGCAGGTGCTCCCATTTTTGTTGCAGGGAAGGCAGAGCCTGGCTCCACCAGTCTATCTCCATTTCAGCCTCCCGAATGCTCCTAAGCCTTTCTGCTTCGGCTTGAAGCCTTTCAACCTGGCTTTGCAGCTGTGCCGCTCGGCCGAGCAGATCATCTACCTGCTCACAGCGCACACAGCCCCCTGTCACCACAGAGACGCTGTAGCATTCCTTGCAGCCTGCAACCTGCACCATCGCCTCCTTCCGTGGGAGCTCTGTCTGGGTTCCCACATCCGTTTTGGTCTTCTTCCGCCAGGTGGAGACCATTGTTCAAAATCAAACAGAAGCCAGTTCTTACACAACGAGCACACACTGAACACTCACACTCTGTGCATAACATCATGCATTGGAATCATGCAGCGTAGAAAAACAGGAAACTCAGTTCAATTAAACAAGAACTCCAAAACTTAGAATAAGTCATATAATGTTAGAGAGAATTAGCTCAAATTGATTCTGGTTTTTTTTAAAAAAAAAAAAAATTCATACTACAAAACTCCCACCAAAAAGAGTTAGATACAATTTGCATACAAGTTTGAGGTAATACTATTCCACCTCTAGACAAAACTCAAGAAGTTACATATAAAATAAAACAGTAAAGTTCCTGAATACTCTACATTTGCCTGAAAAGCACACATTGCCAAATACTACTTGTACAGCTTCAAATACCGTCAGTTGCTTCCCGACATCATGAGCATATCCAGCATGCAAGGAAGAGCCAAGGCAATAATTTCACACATGCTCTAAAGCAGAATAATCCAAAGACTGATGCTAAAAAGATTCCTAACTGTTCGTGCCACCACCATTCGTTCCTGTCCCTGTACTATCCCCTTCCTTGTACCAACACAAGCACATTTGTGCTATTATCATGCTGCAGGAAGGATCAGGAAACGGATTCCGCTTGAATTAGTTCTCTATATGGCTGCACAAACACCTGTGACAGCAAAAGGTGCAGGAGGAGGAGGAAACCCCTGTAGCAGCAGGCAGAACCACACTTTACAGCCAGTGCTGCTGCTAAACCCTGGTCCTCATGTGCCCTTTGTCACAACTGAATCTAGCCAACACCACAGTAGGTGAGCAACAAACTGGAAAATGGAATTAATGCAGTAGAATAACATCTACATTACTTGAGCAGAAAAGTCCAGCTCCATTTTTTATATCCTTGCTTTCTCTACTAGGAGGCATAGGACAAGGCCGTGTCCTAGACGACCTGTTGCCATTAACAACTATCAAGTGGCAAAATTACATACATATTTACCTGCAGCCAGCTGACATCATGGCTGGGCTTTAAACACATTGAACTCTCTACTTGAAGCAATCTGTGTTTTTTCAAGTAGATTTTGTGGCCTGTAAAACCTAAAACAGATTTTTGTAATACTATAGGAGGAGTTAGTTATAGCAAACGCAAATAAAACACTCCACAAGATTTGACAAAACCGTTTCTAACACCACTGCTGGCAAGCTCAGAACGTGCCCTTTCTCCAAGGCTCTCCCCACAAGCCTAGAGAAGTCACAAGCTCCAGACATAGCCCACTTTGGCTGCAGTCAGCCCACATCGTAAACGGTAGGTCTTCAGAGACACCTCATCTCTACAAACACACCAGCAAGCTCAAGGTGTCTGCTAAGTGCATGTCTGTCCCAAATATTGCTATAATTTATGTAGTCCATTCACTCAAGCTCCAATTTTTTGACCAGTTTCCAAAACTTAGGAGCCAGAACATCCCTTAAGAATTCAATACACAGGACTATAAAAAAGCTACGTAATAGGATCTGTCCCAAAGCTGATAAACTATGACACTTGGCTACATAAAGCCAAGTGAGTTTGTGTTTCCCGTTTGTTTGTTTGTTTAGGGGCTTTTTTAAATTTTTATTATTGGCAGCACAAGAAGTTTTCTGAAGAGAATAAACAGTCAGGAAGATACTAAACATGAGCCAGCAGTGTGCCCAGGTGGCCAAGAAGGCCAATGGCATCCTGGCCTCTAGTAGGAATAGTGTAGCCAGCCGGTCTAGGGAAGTGATCGTCCCTCTCTACTCGGCACTGGTGAGGCCGCACCTTGAGTACTGTGTTCAGTTCTGGGCCCCGCACTTCAAGAAAGATGTTGAGGTGTTGGAGCGAGTCCAGAGGAGGGCAACCAGAGTGGTGAAGGGTCTGGAGGGTCTGACCTACAAGGAACGGCTGAGGGAGCTGGGGTTCTTTAGCCTGGAGAAGAGAAGGCTCCGAGGTGACCTTATTGCAGTCTACAACTACCTGAAGGGAGGTTGTAGTGAAGTGGGAGTTGACCTCTTCTCCTGGGCAACTAGCAATAGGACAAGAGGACACAGCCTCAAGCTTCGCCAGGGGAGGTTCAGGTTGGACATTAGGAAGCATTTCTTTTCAGAAACGGTTATTAGACATTGGAATGGGCTACCCAGGGAGGTGGTGGAGTCACCATCTCTGGATGTGTTTAAGAAAAGACTGGACATGGCACTTAGTGCCATGGTCTAGTTGACAGGGTGGTGTCAGGGCAATGATTGGACTCGATGATCCCTGAGGTCTCTTCCAACCTGGTTGATTCTGTGATTCTGTGATACTTATGGAAAGCTCAAAGGAAAGAACAAGAAAGTATAAAGATCTTTTAAAGTTTAACACTGTGACAATTAAGGTTACAGCCAACTGCAAAAGAATACTGGTATAAGATATCTTTATATATCTCTTAACGCCATTGTTACGTTTAATCTAAAGTCCTCCTTAAGTCTCAATGTATGTTCCTGACATATATTGGGAAAAATCAAGATGAAAAGCAGGGCAGTAAGCTTTTTCCAGATGATGACTACTTTTACTTACAAGAGTCATTACAGGTACTTTATGACATATATACCTATAGTTTATTTAAACGTAAAATTTCATTGTATATTTTAGAGTCTTACATAAGACTTTAAACACTAATATTGATTTCTATCTATCAGATTTGAAAAGGCTCAAGCATGAAAAATAATATCCTAGATTTTTTTTAGACTCTGCTGGACACATACTGCAAATGAAACTGGGTATCTCGTGCACAGAATTACCAATGCTCCCTGCAACAAAACAGATGTAGGAAAACAGGCACAGAGCCAAGCTCCAACAGACATAAGTATTTCCGCTAAATTACCTTTTTTAATATATCATACAGGCAGTCCATCATTTTCAATATCAAAAAGGAATTAACTTCCAAAAGTTAAAAAAGCCACATGCTCATCATTAAGCATAAGCAAAAGTAAACCAGAACCATGAAAGATTAATTCTACTTCAATACATTCAGTTAGATCCCATTTTCAAAAACCCCAGGAAGTTAATTTCACATGAGACCTTCCGTTTCCCACAGAAACATGTTACAAATAGAACACACAGAAAAACCACTTTTACTAAATTAGGATTGTTTTCAAATATGTTGGGGTTTCTGTCGTGTTTTGTTAGGCTTCCTGTTGCTGGTTTATGGCCTCCATAGACAACAAAACACATCTGAAGTTCCTCATTCACATCTCAAAGAGAAGCATGTTTTGTAATACTATTCTACTTTGTAACTTCAACTTTGGTTTAATCAAATACAAGGAACATACGTTCTACAGGCTTTATCTCCAAGGTCTATACTCATGCCCTAAATGCAATACCTGACAAAGCTGACATCCAAAAACCAACTATTCCATGTCAGTCACATCTATCAACCAGCATAAATGTTTTAATCTTTTCTACAGTAACACAGTGATTTGTAGGTTATAAATCTTCAATTTAAACCTGCTTTTGTCTGGAACCATTTTAAAGCAATTTTTATACCAAGTCATCTGCTGGGGGCAGGGGGACAATATTTTTCTACTCCGCATTTCTGAGGAATACTGAGCACAATCAACATATAGTTGATACCAGAAAATGGGTAACACAGTTATGCTTTATTCTCCGTAACACAGAGCTACATTCTCCATTTATTCTATTAAAACACAAAGGAAACAGTTTCCTCCTTTCATTAAATTTCATTTCTTTACTAATATTTAAATTAACACATACAAGTTAACACACAGAAGTGTCCACTTAACATGAAAACAGATAACTATAAAAACACTCTTCTGACATTGAAAATGTTTGCTGAAGTTCTCTTCAGGCATGTGAAGTTTTACTACCAATGCCAAACCAAAGCTAGATGATGTTGCCTCTAAAATTGTAAGACAAATAAGTATTTTTAAACTTACTCAGTTAACATCAAAAAAATAATCAAAAGTTTTCAATCTAGAAGGATACGCTCAGAAAAATTCTACTCCTATTCAGAAATTCTCTCTGGAAACAACATGAACCAAAAGTCTTAATAAGAGACATGCTTGAGACAGATCAAAGAACGGCAATGGTTGCCTATGTGCCAACGATGGGGCTATTATAGGAAGAGGACTGAACCCAGCTTTGAAAACCATGGTTTTAATACGTTACTTCAAAGTGGTAGCATCACAAATTGAAAGCTTAGTACACTCACCATATTGTAAGCAGACAGCTATCTTGCAGAATTATTTTCTCACTTCCTTTACCTATAGTAACATTACAAACAGCCTATACCAGCCAGACTACGCTACCGACCCACTACCCTACTAGCTTAGCAATCATCTATTAAGTTCTCAATTTTTCCTTCCTTTCTTTTCTTTAAAATTTATTTTTAGTATCTAAAATCTTAAAATTTCTTTAAAGGAGGACGTGTCAATGCATTACAGAAAGAAGTCTGCTATCTAGGCATATCAGAAATTCAATTTGAAAACTTTCTTTTAAACAAGTCTACAAATTTACTTCTCTGAGCTACTTATTCCCTATCTCATGCAAGATAATACTCACTCTCAAGAAAGAGTGTGAAGCTGTTAAATGTTGAGTGATAAACTCTCCATCTTTTTCTCACTGAAGTAATAAGAAATTATTCTATTCTCTGCTCACATGCCTTCTTAAACTCAGTTGAATGAAAGAACCTTTCTACATGTGATTTCACCTGGTTTCTCTCCAAAGCCTATTGCTTATTATTCATATGTGATGGTCTAACACACAAATAACCTGCAGGCAGAAAAATTCTTTCAAAAATGCACATTTTGAAGTACTTAGACTGAAGCAAAACATTAAGTATCTTGTATTCAGAAACAGATTATAGTTTTGCAATAAGTCAATTGATAATGTACAATATTCAAGTAACTTTTTTTTTTTTTTTAAAGTAAAACATTGCATTGTTTGACCATGTGTATACACATGAACACGCACACATGCAGCATGCAACCTTTTTTTTTGTTTTGGAGACTCATTTTGAATGCATTAATACTACATGTTCTTACAACTTTTGCCTTCCAAATCTTGTGCTCAATTAACTTGTTCAATTTTATTGGGATTAAAAGAAAACAAAGTTTTAATCCTACATAATTTCAAGGAGATCATTGATTTTCAGAAAGCTGGGCTTGTTTAGTCTCGTGAAAAGAAGGCTAAGGTGATCTAATAGTAGCCTGCAACTAACTACTTGACAGCAGATGGCAAACCCTCCTAAGTAGGGGCAGACCATATGACGTGGGGCAATGGTCAAATTATGCACTGGAGGGTCGGGTTAAACATCAGGAAACCTTTTTGTGCTAGAAAGGCATTGCAGCACTATGGCAAGCTACTCAGAGGATGTGGAGTCTCCATCCTTAGAGGTCTTCAGAAGTTAGCCAGAAAGAGCTATAGATGACCTGTTCTTGCGACGGTGACATTCTTGCTTAGAGCACAAGTTTGACCTCCGGTGGTCCCTTTCAACCAGCATCTCTATCATCTCTTTTGAAAGGCAGATTCTAGAATAATAACTGCCCCCAAAACTGAGGGCTCCATTTCTCAAATACAAATGTAATACCAGTAGTCATTCTTATTAAATGTTAATTGTATGCTCGCCGTATATTCCCAGGAAGCATGCTGTTGTGAAGTAGTTGCTGACCCACCACATTTACAACTCAAAGTATTAAGTAAATATCTAGTGATAAACAGAAGAAAGAACAAGGCATGCCTGAAGAAACCCTTGGGAAATCCTGATCAAATCCCAAATGGGATCTTACAGCATTGACATTTGTGCACAGGTTTTACTGCCTTTCAATGTGCATATGTATTCTTCACGTCCATAGTAGAGAATGTTTGTATTCATGCATACAAATGAACAGCTTAGGAATGCCTTTGCAAAATGTGTATGTCTTTACCATCACATCAGTTCAAAGTAATACACTGTATATAATGAAGACATACCAGTTTCAGCAGAACTTTCTGAAAGACAATAACGAGAACAGAATGTCAAGAACTGGTATGCACGTAGAAGCCCCAAGCCTGAATGGTTATCACCATATTTTCAGAAGAAAGAATTCATCACAACTGGAACAGGCATGTTCATTCAAGAATGAGTTTTTTTTTAAAGCTGCACTGTATGTTTTACAACATTGCTTTGCATCTTGTAGTTCCATAAGAAATACTTTTTATATTAGGAGATATTTTGTATGCACAAGTTTATGAAGGCAAATAAGATAAATTCTACTATACATGGCCACATCTAGCCCCCAAAAAATGACAACCTGTACTTTTAAGCGAGATATCTATTGCAAAAGTCTACTCCTTCATGCCACAGCTAAAGCAAAGAAACTTTCTGACGCTGTTAGTTTTCTAAAACTCCAGTAAGATCCAGTGTTGTTCCAATAAGAAGCCCTGCCTTTCCTTTCAGCAACATAAAAATTGAGACATTTCACATTCTCTAGGGACAAATACCTAAAAAAGGTTTAATGGCTTTATTGACGTATACACAAGTTTAAAGCTAAAGATTTTGAGAAGGGTTAACAATTTTCATATGCAGAAGGAGAAGGGAAGAAGAGAGGGTTGTTTCAAAATCTTTTCACTGGTTTTATAAGCGGAAAAAGTATTTTATGAAAAAGTGTTACGTAAGTTACTGCACTACAACTGCAATCAATGAAAAATAAGATTCAAGATGCTGTTAGCTAAGTTGCAGTCAACAGCAGGGGGAAGGGAAAGAGAAGGGTGTGGAAATGGCAGAAAAGGAGATAAGACTGTAAACTTCCAATTTTATTGACCTACTTACAGCAGTGTAACAAAAGCATCTTACAAAAAACATTCAATACGTTCACAAAAAATAATTTGTAACCTGAGACTTTAACCATATTTTGATTGGAAAGCTATAGAAATGATTGCATATATGAAATGCACTAAAACTGAGAAACAAGCAAAATCAGATAAATTGAAGTGAAATTAAGGAGACTGCATAAGTAATGCAACCAACACCCTGAAAAGGTATCCAAATCTATTCTAATAGAGCTCCGTTCATAAACTGCAAGAAGTTCTACCTCAATAGGAAAAATTCTGTGCGCAAACCTCATTTCTGTGCAACTACCTGTGGCAGCACCTTACAGAAGGTGTAAAACCTGAAGCAAATTCAGGGTTTAAACAGAACACTCTAACAAGAATTCATTCCAGCCTTTTCTGAACAGCATCAGCTGTTCCATATAACTGCATGCTGAACTTGAGCATTATTTCTTGAAAGGTGGGCTTTAAAGCAATTAACTAAAACCTTTTCTCTAGCACTTGCCAGGAATAGCTTACCTAGTAAGCAGAGTAAAGCTACTAACATTTTTAAGTACCAGTACTTAATCAGTTTCAAGCAGCAAACTGTCATGTAAAAATCAATGTATCAAACGTTATTTAAGTTTACTAAATTTACTGGTGTAAACAATTGGAAGTTTCATTGTTTTTTTTTTTTATCTACAAGTTTTAACAACATAGAAGTCTGTAGGTAATGTAAATTACTGGCAGTAAAAATTTAATCTCTGCACTGTATAAAAGATCCTTTGTTCTTTTTTTTTTAGAGAGTAATTATCTCAACCCAAGTTTTAATAAACAAACTTAAACACTGGAGTTCTTTAAATTCCCTTGTTTCATACAAGATCACATGGCTATTGATTTACTGATCCAGTACAAAGGATTATCTGTTGTAGTAAAACCTGATTAATAGAATAGAATTCTTTCATCTTGGCAATTAAAATAAATATTACACCACTATTTTAAAGCCATAGACAAGATTGCAAGACTACTAGACTGATGCAAAAATTAAGTATCTACTATTCCAAGTACAGAATGTCAAAAGCTTACAGAAATTGTCAAAGAAAAAAAATCCGACTTTGATAACAATAAAGTTGAGGGCCAAGTTCAATGTTTGAAATGACGACAGATTCATGCAAATACCTGCAGAGATGATGAAAACAAAAATCTACATCACTAAAAATGCAATCCTATGTTGCTACCAAAGCATTGCCTTGAAAAGAATCATTCCTTTCACCATCATCTAAGTGCACCTTTCCATGAGAGATCAAATGAACAGAAGAAATTCTACAAATGCAGACCAGTGAGGCAACAAATGAAATACCCAGCTCCAGAACATGCATTTTCACATACTTTTACTCTAAAAGCAAATACTCCATTTATTCTAAAAAAAAGTAACAAGTAATTCCTGCCCACTCTCTGTAATATGCAACATCATATATACACTTTTCTTTCAACTCCTTAAGTGAACACAAGCACACCGCTTTCTTACCTGCAGGCCAATTTGAATCTACTCCAAAAAGAGAGACAGCAAGAGGGTGAGGGCCATCATAAAAGGAAATAACCTTTGATATGCTTTAACACCCACTTGCACTTTTCAAATTAGATCAGCACTTGTCAGAGTTGTATACTTTCATGTATGCACAAAAAACAGCACACTCATGAGGGCAAATAACTGTGTACATAATTGCTAAACACAAGAGATCCAAAGTACCAAAAAGCAAGCAACTAGATAAAATTAAAATGAAGACAAGCAGGATTTTAGCTGCAGTTTTTCACAGGGACATCTTGATACAAATGACTTCTGAAGACTTACCTTTTCTCACATTACTTTTGTTTTTAATCCTACAGGTATTGCTACATAATAAACTACATTAATACATTCCAAGTTCTTATACCAATAACTGAGCGCAGGCCCATTGCCCTACTTAAAACACCTGCAGTAGCCCAGTCAAACCTGCAAGTGAGGAAAAATTTGAGACTGGTTTTCAACCTTGTTTAAATAAAGTCTGATGGCAATTTAAAACCAACAAACCTGGGCAACAGTTTCACATTACGTTTTTCTTCAAAATAATAGCAGAGTCCAGAATTTGTTCAGTCATCCCTAGCATCCTGATCCAAACCTTACAGTGCCACCCCAGCTCTGCCTGCACACTGTACACTGGTTTGATTAATCGGTTTCTGTAGTCTAGAGAATTATCCACCCACACGAAGATGTGGCTGATAGAAGCCACACCTCAGAGAGGTTTCAAACAGAAACAAGGAAATCAGGCCAAACATTCAGCCATGTCTGTTGCATCGTGTCTTCCTGTCACCTCTGAGACCGCAAACTGACTCAAAAACCTATCTCTGCTCATGAGCATCTTCCCTCCTCTGATCAAAGGTACGCTGCCCAGCCACCCCAAGGTCCCCTGCATGAGCATGAGACAGAAGAACAAACTGCAGCACAAGCCCAGCGCAAGCTGAAGCTGCAGCCTCTGTGGTATGTCATTAACTACTCAGGAAGACAATAGAAAGCTGATTTCATAAGTCAGCCTTGAGATTTTCTGTATGGGTGCAAATATTTAACTCAGCTTGCACACGCCTCAGGCAGGACTTACAAAGCGAACATAATCACTTGTAGCACATCACTGAGCAGTCTACGGCTAGAACCACCAGCCTGTGGTTTTGCGTTCTCAGATCACAGCCAGAAAAACAGCATGATCTGAACAAGCTACAGAAATATTTAGTACTCCAAACACTCATCTAGCACAAAAACAAGTTTACAAGATGCTACATATGTCAGATAGGTACAGCTACCAACACATATTATAATGTAAATCAAGATGACAGAAGAAGCACACAATGCTTATTCCTACTTTACATGTTTAATATTTAAAAATGAGTAGAAAACCAACCGTAACTTATTACTTTCTACTTTCAATGCTGTCAGTTCCTACAATAAATTAGGCTGCTGCTTTTCCCATATGTGTCGCTCCTCCCTCCACCTCATCACACACACGTAGCTTATTCCCTGCTTTGCTCATATTTTTCTTCTTCCCTTTCCAGGTCTTCTCTCAGTGTCCTCCATGTTTCATTTCAAGTCACAAGGTTTTCATTCCAGTTTCTCATCAATCCCCTTATCTATGAAAGCGGTGTTATCAGAATACTGTCAGATAGTTTTGATGTCCTGATACCAAATCCCTTTTCTTACTGCATCTTCCTAATGTTTTTTTAAACCGTAAATATCATGTCATATATAGTGATCTATCAGTTCTCTTACTTGATTACAAAGACTTGCTACTTGCCCCTTCCTTCTCAAAATTCAGTTCTTCACTCTCTAAAACTTATTTTTTTTTTAAGCAGTGGCAACTATGTATTTCTCTTTATCCTTCTCATCTCCCCAGCAATGTTATAGTAGTTCATTCTGGTTAGTTTCTCATTTTATCAGCAATAGAATGGCAGATATGCATAACTAGACATTGTGGATCAGTTCGGGTTTTTCCACAGAACCAGCCAAAGTAATTTTTGCATGCAGAGACACTCCTGCAAACAACGTTAAGAACCAGGTTTCTTTGGTGGGGGGTTTTTGGGGTTTGTTTGGTTGGGGTTTTTTTGTTGATTTTTTTTTTAAATTTCTGAAAACTATTTGTTCAAATAGGACATTGCAGAGAGGAGAATGAAGGAAATATCATCACAGGGACAAAGACAATTTGACTCCAATAATAAAAAAACCTGCTCCCACACAGCGAAGGGACTAACTCCAGATCAACAACATTGCCTGAAAACAGTGTGACCTCTATCCAGATCTCATTCATGGCTACACTTGCACAAAGCATACACCAATCTTAAAAATGCATCAATAGCAATGTAATTTTGCATGCAAGAAAAAAAAAAGTATCTTCTCAAATACTGATGAAGGCAAATACAGACTTTAGGGGTGCGAACTTCTACATCACATGTTTCCATTAACAGCACAACAGCGCTGAACTTTAACCACCTTCCCTTATTTTCAGCCTCTTCAGTGCTTGTCCATCTCAGTTTAGCTTAAGTAACCTGCAGGAGAACAAACCAACCTGCCACGGAACAATTATGAGAGCTCTTCATAATAGGCACTTGCATGCCCTTTTAGTTTAATGCAACCTGCTAAATTTGATCATTTAGAGCTACCAAGCTCTCTGTCTTCTCTAAGCAACAGCTTCAGTCAAAATTCTCTTCTCCCCTGCCACTTCAGGGTTTAAGCTTTAAGAAACTTTTTCCCATAGTTTCCAGACAAGTCAGATTGTTTCAAAGAAAAAAAAAAAAAAAAGAGACAAATTTCTCGATGTACAAAGATGACTGCCATTCATTGTAAAGGACGATCATCTTAAATCAGCGTTAAGCATGTCAAAATTGTTGCTACGGGAACATCCTTATGCCATCAGACACTGACAAACACAAGGGGAGAAATGGCTGAGTGATACTTTAAGCTGTCTTGTTGTGGTAGTTCATCTGTTTAAGTGCTGTACACGAACTAAAAAGCCCTGCCTTTCAAGCTCTTCCAAGTGACGGCAGTTACAACTGCCTGATGCTGTGCAGATTCCCAGATAAAGTACACACTAGCTCAGAGATCTCAGAAAAGTACTCCCTGAAACCATAAAACTTGGTCCATCATGCGCTTACTTTTCCCCCAGAAACAGTGGTTGTGTTCTTTCATTCCACATCAATATTTCTCGTGAAAGATGCTAGGAGCATTTGTGTTAAAAAGACAAATAAGTACATCATAAAATCTCACCACTTGTTTATCCCCCCCAAAACTTTCCTCCATTGAACCAGATCACAGTAAAACAAAAAAAACTGTAAGCATTTCAATTTTCCTATTTGTTCTTTTTTTCCCCAAACACCAACAACAGAATTTAATCTTTGCATAATGAAAACACATGTTTACATGCTTTCTTTTTTTTAACGAGACTTTCCCTTCTCTTTGAAAGGGAGAGAAATGTCATGAAACTAAAGAAAATAATATTCCCGTAACTACACATTGAATCGGAGATACTGTAACTCAATAGAATCTAAGCAACGTTATCAAAGAATATTTGTGCATAAACATGCACAATATGTAAATTCACAGAATATGTAAATAAAATGTTTCTTCTTAATAGGAGTTACTTCAAAAAAAGTGGTATTATTCTACATTTGGTAGGTAAAACATTTTATTAGTAGAAATCAAGAAAATTTTGCTTGTTTATTTCAGTTTGGATCCACGGGAATGCTTGGTCACACAAAGCCAACAGGTTCCTCACAGAATGTCCTCCATTTGTTTGCTGGTTAGCATAAAATGTTTACCAAATAGGGAAAAACTACACTTCCCCTTAATGTCTTCCTTTTACTCACAGCCTACCAGACTGCCTTGAGTTTTCTGTGCCCTTACCAATACAATAAATGTTGCATAAGTATATTCTAGGAGAAAAGCAGCTACATTGAATTCTGTCTGGAAAATGTTGACTTTGTTTCTTGAAGGTAATCTAGTATTTCACCCGAAGTCAAATTCAACACTCAATAATAAATCATACAAAATCCTTTTCATAAGCTGTTGTACTCAATAGAAGAGATGGTATAACATGTAAAACCAAACAAAAGACAACTTTTCAGAGATAGGATACAAATACAGTAGAGAAATATTGAATACCATATATGGAGCAAATCTTTTATACTCAGAGGATTTATCAGTTTATACCCAAAACAGAAACTAAGACTTCCCTTTTTCCCCTGTGAATGCTAAAAGAGCTACAAGTTCAGTTGCAGAAATTATATCAAGCATAACAACCTTCTTCCTTCCTACTGAATTTTGCTGTTGACAAAGTAAACTGTGTCAACAGTAAATGCCATCTATGCCAATTTGAAGATAAATCGAAGCCTGAAACGTGGATAGGGAGATGCGGAGGCGAAGGCACCAAAGAACTGACCATTGCTGATCTGCACAATAAGTCACCTGAGATAATTATACACATTGGAATTTGGTTTAGCAGATAATTTCTTACCAGAAAGATTGCTAATTGGTGTTAACTCCATTAAGTTATTTGCTTAATAAGCAGCTATTAAAAGTTACTAAACAGAAATGCAGAAGTAATTATACCTCTCTTGCTTGAGTCCTGTGTGCTGTTCGCTCATCTCCACACAGAACGAGCGTAATTCCAAAGGAAGAAATGGGAGATCGTCACATGCCAAAGGCAGGGCGATAGAAAAAAAAGCCGAGAAAAAGGGATCAGAGTGATTTTTTTTTTTTTTCAATTGACAGTATTTTGAAAAGCTACTAGCTAAAAAAATACACAACCACCACCTTCCTTTACATGGTGTAATACACAGTTATGACAATGAGTTCTACTGATCATCACGTCCAAGCCACCAAGCTTTTTTCAAAGTGAGATCCATGAGAACATAAAGCCATGTTTATATTAGGTAAGATAAAAATCAAGCAGTCTGGAACAAGTCTTCACACTGCAGGACATAAGGCAACTAGTAAACATTTTTTTGTACGGAAAAGTTACATTGTACCCCTGTGCTGCAACTATGTGCTTGCAACATCCTTTCCTCAAGCCATGGAGATGGTTATTCCAAGACACTATATAAGCTGCTTCTCCAATTTTGTAAAACAACGATTATGTTCTTAAACAAGGTTTTAACCAGTCACTTCTGGACCAGCGAGGGGGGAGAAGGACACAGCAATATGCCTAAAATCATATTTGTGAATAATAGCGTCAATTGTTGTCTGAAGGAGCTGTCTCTGAAAAAAAAAAAATACATTTCCAATATTCCTAAATAGCCTCCATGGATGTTCACATTACAACCATAGATAATAAACATGGCTTTTCTCTTAAATAAGCAGACACCAGCGTTTTAGTGAAAGTTGATGCCACAGGAATTGAACCCTTGCCCCTGTCAGGAAGTCAAATTTTCGCAAAATAGTTCTGGATAACAGACAACAATGACAGATGCTCTGTAGAAATAAAAGTAAATTTGCTCTTTTATAAAAGCAGTAAAAATATTGCCCAAAATCACTTTGTTCCAGACACAATATTTCAGTGATTTGTAAAGATCTACAGTCACATCAAAAATTTGATTCCACTAATTCTTTTAAAAAATCAGGTAATAGAAGAATATGATACACGCATACAACCCTCCTTGTCTGTTATCCAAGCCTTTGGAAGTAACCAAGTACTCATCAGTAATGCTAAATTACTTACAGAAAAGTGAAAAAGCCTTTAGGGTTCCCTGCGGCATAATTTCAGCACTACTAATTTTTGGACAATCAGTTCTCATGCATACACTGACAAATTCTGCTAAACCAAGTTTTTTTTAAAAGTAAACCAATTACTAAACCCTACCCTAAAAACAAAAGGTGCTTTATCAGTGAATTAGCTAACAACTTCCAGCCACATAACAAAAGCATGCAAGAGAGTAGGCCATGAGTGGAATAAACAACACACACTGTTAACCTGCCAGGCACCCTCAGAGTGGAAAATTCCAGAATCACCATATTTCTCATATAAAAATAAACCACATAATTAAAGATGTCTCTTAATTTAGCATTTCTGTTTTGCTTTATACTTGTTTCTTAAACAGTTATGACAAAATATTGCTTACTTACATGAAAAAACACACCAAAAGAATAAGACAAGGAATAATCCAAAGCAACATTTCCCAGCTTCCCCAACTTGTTTACTGCTGGGAGTTGCGTATGCAACCCTTAAAATGCTATACAAAACAAATCTCTCACCACTGCTACCCTAAATGTCACTAATGCCAAGCTATTTTTTTCTAGACAGATGCAGCATTTTCATAATGCATTGTGCATCATGCACAATCTTTGCTACTCTCCCTTAACAGGGCTTTCCCTTGGCCCATCCCTCATTCCACTGGCAACTTTTATTTAGTTTCTCTACCCACGTTCAGCCAGCATCTATCTTCTGTTGAAGGTTCATGAGGCAATACTGGCAACCTCTCACTAGTTACTCTAATTTGCCTCTGATTTTCCTATTTCTTCTCTTCTTTCTACAGTCTGGTTGGGCAATAGTGACAGCTGGTTGGCACATTAAATGTTACACCAAGCAGGTATACGGACAGAATGAAGCAGTTAATTTTTACACGCCTTTTGCTGACTATGCTACTTTTATTATGGAATAGTTAACATTCATGGAATATTCAGTTATTTACTAGCATCACTATAAATAAGTAAGGTTGCAGTTCAGAGGGGATATTATCACTATAATACCACCTGTAAAGTCCTTTTGCATATATTATGTGTGTTAGACTGAACACAAAAATCATTCCCAATGTTAAGTGTTGGCTTAACCATCAACTCTGAATGCAATGATACAAGCATTCATCAATTGGGCAGAAAACACAAAAAGTCAAAATAAATTCAGACAGTGATAAGGTCTTAACTAATCTAAATGGCTTTGCATCATACTTACTAAGAATAAACTCCAGATTTCTCAAGTACTCACCCTCATATCGTTCACTCCCTATCTGAACTGAACCACCTTACAAACAAAATAAAAGCAAAAGCTGCACCGAAATTTACTTCTGGATTACTATTTCTTTTGAACATGTTGCTTAGCAAGTTCCATTGGACATTCAACTGAGGAAGTAAATACCAGGTGTGACCAAAACTGAAGGTAATGTTGGACAGGCACCCAAAGCCAGAGTTTTGCCCAAGGCGGGGGCAGGGCGGGGGGGATACATTAATTAAAAAAAAAAAAAAAAAAAAATTACATGACAGAATAAGTCATTCTATACTAGGCAAATCACTACTTCTAAATATATTATTTAGTTATTAAAAGATTTACATATAAAGAGTTACCCTGCAGATTTCTAGAAGTCTTAATTACATGAAATACATTCAGCTGTGCCTAGAAGTACAGTACAGAATTTAAGCACAAATGTTGATTTATTGCAACTTGCATTAGTCAGATATAACAAGTAAGAGTTCTCTGCAGGTTCCAATGTTAGCCCAAAAAGTGAAAAGAAACTCAGGAGAATCCTATCAGATATTCTGAACGACTACTGAAAGATCTTCAAACACAGGACAACTGTAGCCTCCTAACAAGCTGCAGATTATGTGTCACCAAACATTCTTCAGGATTTTGTGTTTTCTCTGTCTCTCTGATATCTTCCAAAGACAAGTCTACATCATCAGAAAAAAAAAAGACATTGCCCACAACTCTGATCCTTCCTACCACAAAACATGTATGAATAGTAATAAACCGTTAAGAGCGACTCCAATGCTATGGTAGCTTGCAAAGACAGAGTAGGCAGACCAGTATTCTGCTTGTGACTAAACCAATCACAGTTGCATGATACTGAACAATTGTGGGCGAGAATATCACCCACAATTTAATTTAGCACAACATTCTGCTATGAAGTGCAAAGTGTTACTTGAAGTTCCCAGATGCAATTAATGCAGAGGTGGAATTGTTCTTTCCTTTTTCCATAGCTGTGCTTCAGTCTTATCTACAGATCTAAAATATTTCTGTTAAGAGTTTCAGAACCACATTAACTGATGGCAGTCTACTTCTAGCACTCCTTATGAACATAGACAGATAGGTCTAAAACCAGCCGAGCACCTTATATCCACAAAAAAAAAAAAACAATATTTAGCAAAGCACAGAAACACTTTCCAGAACCTACATGGCATTTTCAGTTAAGTGCTGTTGTACCCAGCATTTTACAAGACTCACACAATTCCTGCATCAAAAGTTTAGCAATGGAGAATGGAAGTATTTAGCTTTTCAGCATTCCTTTTCCATTCTTAAACTGGAGCAAAAAATAAGTGGTGAATAAAATCAGGTGAGTAGGCCTGTTAAGGAGGTTGGACTACACAGTAAGAACATACCAAGCATGCACAAGATTTGTTGAGGTGGAGGAGGCAAGGCAAGACAAACACAACAGCATGACTCAACAGATAAGACATTTAAAAGAATCTTACAAAATACATTATGAAACACTACATCCTAAAAAAATTAATTTCCTTACACTGCAACCCAACCATTCAGATAGTCTGTAAAACAGTTCAAAAGCTAAAGTGAATTCAAGCATAGATCATCTTCTCTAGTAAATAAGTCATCTACTAAAAAGTCTCAAACCTTCTGAAAGTAATAAATTATGGTTAACAAGGCTATCAAAGAAGGGGAGAAGGAGTTAACACTACCTTCCCTCCCCTGAGTAACATATTAATTATAGCTTCCTAGGTAGTATTACTGATTGGCTGAAACCTAATCCTGCAACATTTTAAAGCTAAATGACATAGAAAACAAAACTTAAGTGCACTTAAGAAGCACTGTAAACATAAATACCAAATTAATATCCAACCTGAGCAGTAATTATTCATTCTGTAACATTCAAAAAACTTAAACATATTAAATAAACATGGCAAAAATACCTGACTCAAAAAGTGTTTAAGTTTATGTCTAAACAGGTTAGAGGCTCCTTAAGCAGGATGAGGCACTGCTCCTAGAACAGTTCTCACATAAAGCCAGGAGAGCACCATTTTTCCCCTGTATTTGAAGTCAGTGTCTTCTTCACACTCAACAGAAATCTAACTGACACAGCAAGTAGAGTTAGTGGTGTGATCCACATGTCCGAAGAGGGCCTTCTACCTCATGGCAAAACAAGTTTACTCTGCTATAGAAGTAACCAGATTCCTAGCTCAGATGCCAACACCTCAAGAGATGTGAAATGAATCCCATCCTTAAAGCCTCTGATCAAGTAACACCATGGGTAAGCACTTTAACACCTCTGGGCCCTACGAACTCAAAAGTGAAAACAACAAATTAAAATAACAAATAAGTGAAGCGGGAAACTGTGCATAGTAATTGCTACCCAAGTATGCTTTTCCCACCACATCTTGAAGTTTGCGTGGTCTGAAACACCAGCTCCCAAATGATGCTGCATTCTCAAAGTCCAGTATAACAACAATAGCCTTGGCATAAGCAACAGCCAGGCAGAAAAGCCAAGGAGATGGAAGCAGGCTTACTGCTGGAAATATCCAGTGTGGGCAGCAACAGCTGCTGCTGGGGCTGGCTGCTTCCCTCCGCCCTGGGCCCTGTACCCCCTCCCCTCCCCCCACCCCCAGTAACCATCCTACATGCTTCAGCCCCTTCTGGAAGCAGCATTGAGGCCAACAGCAAAGCTTTCTGCCTGCCCTGCCAAATGCAAATCGTTATTTCCCTATTTCCTCTGAAAGGAATGACAACCTGACAAGAGCTAGAGAATGCCTGAAAGTCATCCTTTGGATGATGACACCTTAAAAATAAAGTAAAATGTCTGATAGTAGAAATATTTAATCCATATTCAGATATCTAGGTATACCCAATTATCTTTAAAATCTTTTATGTTAGGAAAGAAATAACTGAGGTTGCTCTCATTACAACTAAACTTCATATTGATTTCAATTAGTAAACAGAAAAGGACTAAGATGCAATCAGTAAAGTCAAGGGGTTTTGCCTGTTTAACAAACCAACTGACTAGAACTTGCACTTTGAAGTAATCTGTGTTTAACAGTAGTTTGAGGTAGGCCGAAGAGGGAAACATTTCTAAGCGAGAAATCCGAGACCATCAGGTGAGGCTATTTCATAAAACAAGTGAACGTGCCAGAGCCAAAGGCTCATTATTCATGCAAATATAACAGGCTACTTAAAACTCTTGGACAAGATGCACAGGAAAAGTACAGTGTTTACCTCGCCCTAGCACTTACAACTGCAATACTTTAAGAACTTCATTATTAGTGTTGGCAGCTGTACTTGCCACCAGTATGAACGTCATAATTCACCCTCTCCTATGTCTCCAACTTACACTTACTTCACATATTAAGGAAATATCCAGGAAGTATGGTCTCCACTAGGTATCCAGCAACCCTGGGGTTAAGTCAAATACTTAAGATAAATGCCTTAGATGCTTTAGTTCCACACAATACAGAATGCTCAGTATTCAAGTTCTGATCTTAAATTCACTACCTAGCCAAGCAAAAGGAGCTCTTTCAAATATCGAAGCAGTTGCACAAATAGCAGCCTCCGTGGTGATCCCAGGACATATGCCGTTGTTTTCCACAGCAGTTCACAGTTGATGTTTCCAATTCTCATCTGTGTGCAGAAAGTGCCAGAGAACTTCATATTTAAGCCTGTCTTCTCCAAAATTCTGAAAGCAAAACTTGCCAACGAATAATTATAGCTCTGCCTTGATAGTGAAATACACGCTCCTTCCTGCTTCCAACAAGTATCTTACTACACTCCCAATAAACAGACCAGAATTAAGCTTGTCCATTATGATCATTGAAAATATAACACGGGACCTGGAAAAGCAAGCTGAATTTTCACTCCTTCAAACACCATACTTCTCTTAATTTTCATGTGCAAAATGTCCTTGTTACTAGCAGACTGTTTCACTTCCACTTTCATTTTTATTGTGTACACCAAAAAAAAATTTTAAAAAGGCAAACTGAACTAGACACATTCATGAAACATTTCTGGAGTCAGTTTTCGGAGCAGAACCCACAGCAAGACCAGACAGTTCCACTTAAAGTATTCAAAATCATACAAGAAGCAGTGAAAAAATAATTTTCATTCCTTAGAAACCTTGTGGGAAAAAAAAAAATAAAAAAAGATACAAGAGGCCACAAAGTCTGAAAAGTTATTTAAAGTTATTTTCCCTCAACATCCTGCAAATAAGAGTGGCCTGGTAGGAGCTACAGAGTGTAAGCCCATTTTGCAGAGCAAATTGGGTTGACTGATCTTCAGCAACGGGTTGACTGATCTTCAAAATCATCACACTACTACCTACAACACTACATCTGCCTAAAACCTCCACTTCACCCACAGTCAGACCTGAAGGTAAAAGACTAGAGATTGTTTCTTTCATCACAGATAGCAAGGCACTACATCTAGACTTTAAGCAGGTTAAAAATATTATAGTATTCTGAAAACTCAGTATCTACAGTTGGTATGCTTAGTCCTCTGCCTAAAGTCTTCTCAAACACTTCATAGACCTAAAAAATACAGTATCAGAACAATGAATGACCAGAATTAAAAAAACATTTATTAAAACATTTGTGCTAAAACTTCAAAAACTTCTATTCAAATGAATAACCAACTACTACTTTCATATTTAAAGAATAAAAGCAATAATTTAGGTAACAAGACAATGGCTGTCTTGTTCTTTGGCTTCTGTAAGAATGTTAATCTGCTGCTGACAGCATTTTGGGCATAGAAAACTAAAAGTGGTTAAAAAAAATCAAAAACAAAAAAGCCATTGTAATTTTACTAACTGCTAGCAGGAAATAAATTTCATCCTTAGGCTACCATTTAGGACACTGCAAACCAATACAAATCAACAGAAGAAACAGTTCAATAAAATCAATTTACAAAGTGAGTCAGTGCTAGCAAAAATTTTGTAAGCCCTCAAGTTGAAAAGAGCCACTTAGTAACATCTCCCAAAAACATCAACTCTACGTTAGCAGTCACTTTAAACACTTGCACAAAATCAAAAATGAAATGCTAATGGGAAACACCAAGTATTTGTCAAACTGCCTTGTCACAAACGACACAACCGTACCTTGCAGTTTCACAAAAGTAGCAAAAATGTATGAACTGGCCGCGCTGACTCAAAGGTGTCCATCTAGTTGAACCTCGCATAGCACCAGTTAGCAGCAGATGGTGCAGTACAAAGGGTGATGGCAAGAACAATTTCTCCCTAAAACAACACATTTTTGATTTGTAAAACAGTCCACTGCAATGAGTTTCCTAGTCTAATTCTACCTGTTCATGCAGGTGTGCTCTCCCCCTTCCCCTAAGAAAATGGGAAGCAGGAGGACATATCTATTTTTAAACCTTCTTCTGATTTTCAGTGAATGCCCCCAGGTCTCATAGCATGAAAATAACTACCAGTCTTCCTATAGTTGCCTCCTTTATAACACTCATGATTTCAAAGAGGTCTACCACATCCTCACTGTCGCCTCCTAAGACCTGAAACCCATCTGGCTGCCACAGCACTCTTCCATCCATCCATCCCTCCCTCCCTCCACCTCCTTGGCCTTCCTTGCTTCCAGACCAGGGTTTATTCGACCAATTACCAATTTCAGCAAATTATTCCAGCAGAAAATGAATCCAACAACTAAACTGAAATAGTTCAGCATGAGGAAGAGGACAGGCTGAAGGCCTAAACCATAGCTGCCAACATATATTGGCTTTAGCTTCTGAAGAACTACGGCCGCAGGGCAGGTCTTAAAACCAAGAAGTCCTCGTTTCTCTTCATACACAAAAACATATATACAAAAGCACTGGCAAGCTTCTTTCAAACCTCTTCTAGTTTTCCACATCCTTTCAAGTGACAATGACTAGTATACTATTTTCCTTTCTTCATAATTTGTAGTATTTCTTCCTGACTAACAACCAGGCTTTTTCCAAAGAACAATCCACTATTAGTCCCAAAAACCTCAAGTGTAACAGCTAATCAGAGCTCCAATTATTCAGTTAAATCCAGCCCAAGTATATACTTAACGGTATGAAAGTACTGAATAAAATGACCTCCTTCCTCTTTTCTCTCCCTGCCCCACTTTTTTGCACTTTGACACTACCACCTCATCACCCTGTCACACAACATCATGAAATACCATAAGAGATCTCTGCAGGCAACAGCAGTTTACATTGGGTTTACAAGGGGGCTTCATCATCCTGCTACACATCTAAGCTAAACAGTATAATGTTCCATTTGTAACCACCTAGTACCATGAAGGTGCACCCTTTTTCTTCCCATTAACATTTTACCTTTGCTTATCTCCATAAGGAAATAGCAGTTTCTGTGGACCTGATCACAGCCAAGGTTGTGTACAGAGCTTCCATTTTGTAGAAATAAGGAAGTCTTACCACTCAGCAACATCAAGAGCAATTAGAGCCTTGACTACTGTTCATAGGATACTATAAACAGACATGAGGCAACATAAAACAAGTGTCTGAGTGCTTTTGTGACAAGAAAGAAACACATCACAGATGCATAGTTTCTTAAGAATAAAGGAAACAAAACACTTTTACTTGGATTCCTTTATAACAACAAAGTGTAAAAGTAGTCAATTGGATGCGTTTAGAGCTCAGATAGGTGTTGGTATTTTTACTTTCAAACATCTACAGCTGACTCAGAAGGGGCTGCATTTTCATTATCCTGTATTAATAAAATCACATTTCATCAGTTTTGCATTATAGAAGTAAGTAGTTATGCAAGGCAAGTGATTTTAGTTTTGAGACATGAACTCTCTCTTACAACAAATCAACTGGTAAAAAACAAATTAGCTACTGAAACAAAGGTTTCATTCCAAAACGTGGATTTTTCTGTAAGCTAAGTTGCTATCATCTACAATAACTAATCTCTTTAAGGAGCCCTACTAAAATCTTGGCTCTACTGCTAATCTAAACGTGTCCCTCTGCAGATTTTATGGATTCCCGAAGTATTTCCTTACCAATTTTGAATGTAATTTTTCAACTTCACAATTGGTAGCATCCATGTAGCATTTTTGTGAGTAGCTAAATCTCACTTACCCACTTTTCTCAATCACTTACTATTTACTTGGCATGTGTGAGCTTCTACTAAAATGGTTAATACTACCTTCCTCCAATGCTGTTATCTTCTCACAGATGCCCTTGTGCACCTGTGCAGCGAACTGAAGCAAGGACTTGATCCTGCTGAAAAAAAATTAATATTAGCTTCCAGCTCAATCAGTTCCCCTAAAGTAGCTCACCTCCAGCCACAATAATGTTAAGGGAGCAGCTGGAACACACAAAATAGGCAGGGAGGGAGAGGAAGCAACATGCACAAAAGAGGAGCACCCCTTTCTGCAGCAACAGCCTACACCAAGGTCAGTTTAAATCAATAACAAAGCAACATCCTTCAAAGACTGCAGAGCTACAGGTCTCATATCACTGCCTAGAACACAACCAAAATAAGACCAATTATCAGGAGTGCAGTTTCATAAGACCAAAACCAAAATATTAGTTTACTTAAAATGCAGTCTTAGAATGACATCCCAGAGAATATGTAATACAGGTTCATACATCAAAGTCAATGGAATCCATTTTACTGCCTCTTATCTGTACTTTAGACTGACATATTACTGCGCTGTTTCCGAATTAACTACAATACCCTCTATGGCTCTGACAGCAGTGTTTCAGTGGATATATTCAGGGAAGATGAACCAGGTAGGAGAGAAGAGATTGAGGCAGTCATGCTCCAAAAAAATACTGGCAAAGTTAAATATTTAAAAAAAAAAAAAAAAAATACAGTGGGGAAGACAGAGCTGTCTTGATGCATTTCATTTGCAACTAAAAACCACAAGTAGGAAAGAATATAAATATATTTTTCCTTCCTGCCACATAATAAGTATTGGAGCTATATGATATTATACCGCCTAATTTTCATATTTAGCAAAACAGTAAACAATACTTAGCACTAAAAAAGTAATTTCTTTTTAACTTCAAAATAATTTTTACGTCTTTAGGCAATGAAAATAACTTAAGCCAACAGTATTTTTCATATAGGCATACAATGTTACAGCAAGAAGTTATCCTGCAACCATCTATATATAGCAATCTAGAATTAAAACTACAGTAGACGGAAGTCTCCTACTCAGAATAATTAACATTCATATTTGTTTCAAAATCATCACAGACCACATGGTTTGGGTGGTTTTGTTTATTTGTTAACAGTATAATATTTCTTGCTTGTTTTTCTTCAAATACAAATACTGGGTGGCATTTCAAATTGCGGAAAAACTAATCAAGCTCATAATTTTCAGACTATAACTAGAAAGAAACAACATAAAACATATTCATTTACTTGCTTTAGATTTAGGCTTACAAACATAAAATTTACCTGCTTCCTGAATCTAGTGAGGTTAGGAGTGAAGAATGCATTTGAAGTAAAATCCTGTGGTTGGTACAAAAAAAATCCAGCATATTGACAAATGTTGATAATTTCCTAGTAAAGCTTACTGAACATATTTCTACAGATAAACAGAAACTGCAGTGTAAATCGCAACAAAAACACTTACTGAGACATTCACTCATTCATCAAATACTACACATACAGAAAAAAAAAAAACACACAACACCAAGAAATGTTCAGGAGTTATTGATGAACAATCTCAACAGCAGTCTAGAGGAATTATTTACTATTATGAATAAAATAATGTTTGTGTGAAAGTTTCCTTTCTAAATAACATATTTAACTTGCAGACAACTCTGAATTTTAATTAATTCAGTTCACACAGTCACCTGATGAAACTGAGAAAAACTGTTCCCTTACCTGTGTAACATTACTATTGTGTGCTTAATAATTACATATAGATAACCCTTCCCTTATTCTAAACCACAAAGAGCATTCATACCACACCTTCACTTACGGAAAGCTTCCTGTTTTAAGGAGAAACTACAGAGCTCAGACATCCAAAATGTCTTCACTAAACTGTTATTCACCAAAAACTTGTTTAAATTAATACTCTACCACAAGGTTTGTTGGCTTTTAAATACAGCTTTAAATAGGTTCAGATAAACTACTGTTTATTGCTCATCTCAGTTTTAGAAGCTGAGTACATGACAATTTCTTACAAATGAACAATAACCACAGAAATAAAATACATTAAAAAAAATCAAGTATTAAAATTTTAACTGGAGACAGTACCAGAGGGCTGGGCTGCTGACAGTTTTCAAATGCCTCATGATGCAGAAGAAAAGGTAGGAAAGAGAAAGCATTGCCTAGAGGAAAAGGATCAAAGCTATCTTTGCATTCCTATAAATTCTGAGCTACTGCAAAAGTTAAAGCTTCACAAAATCAAAGTAGCCTGAACAACCATTCCAATTTACACAAGTTTCTGCGGGGGTGCTTGAGGTTTGTGATACAAGCTGCAATAGTCAGCGATGGGTTCCCTGCCACCTCTGCACCCAGGAATCACTGTAGAAGCAAGATTCGCCTGCAGGAGTATAACACTATCTGCATAGAGAGGAAATTTTCTCCTGATATACTTAAAAATCTTTGCTAGAGACGACAAGAATGAGATTTAAAAGGTCAGTGGTTCTTACCTGTTCATTCAAATTCTGTTGACTCAAATAAGTCAACAGTTCTGTTAAAATAAACGCTGTTATTCTTAACTGTTCTGACAAGCACATTATCTTCAATTTCCAAGGCAGATTTTAGTTAAAACTCTGGAGTACTTTTCATTATACAGATTTAAGGATTCTTCTAACAGGTCTCTGAAAAATGGGACTGGAAGGAAAAGGAGCAAGGTCCAGAAGAAGGAAAAAAAGAAAAAAAAAAAGATACAGTAACAAACTCTCTTCAGTTAAGTTTGAAGTGCTCACAAAAATCAAGTAAACAAACGCAAACTTTATAGCACCCAGACAATCATCACATTCTGTTTATGCCGATTCTAAATTTTAACACCGCATTATCATTTTATTCGCCCCCTCCCCCTTTCAGATATGCAAAGATAGTTTCCATAGTAACAGGAGAGACTTAGTAGTATCCAAAGGCAGAACAACACTAACTTATGTAATAACTTGAGACTCACCTTGTTTTGTAAAATGCATGTGTGCTTATTTTAGGACAACATACATAGTGGTTATTTATTCTTAACACATACCATATGTGGTCAAGATAAACATCTCAAGTTCCGTATTTTAAAAAGCCCGTTTCACAGACAGGATGTAACAGACCAGTCCCAATGAAGTCTTCTCATACACCAGGATTTCTGCAGTAAATTAGAGTCAACTCTTATGCAAAATTATACACTTCTGACTTCTGAGTAGTTTTTGATAATGCATTAAAAATTACTAAAGGAAAAAAAACACTGTAGTAATTTTCCTAGCTTTCCCACATCATACCAGCTCTTTACAGTATGTTCCTCTCGCCCAATGCTGATTGAGAGTAGATATTAAATACAAAAAGGACATATAAGTTACAGCACACAAGCTAAAAATCAATTAAAATTATATCAAATTTCTTACTCCATGCAAACTTCAAAAAAAATAAGGAAACTGCATTTTTAGGTGTTTTTCATAGTGATAGTATCATCATGGGAAATCTTATCAAGATCAACTGCCTCTGTCATTTGGTCCAGTCCTCCTTCGACAAATACACGGCACCTCAACCTCCTTATGATAGGTCCGTATCACTGAGGTTAGTTAGAAGAAAATGAGTCATGCCCAAGTTGCGTAGGAGCAGCTAGCCAGAATCTGGTAGGAGGTCCCCAGAAGAGCTGAGCTGACTTCAGAAAGTGTATAGTTGAAAGGGCAACACAAAAACCTGCTGATGGAGGGACGATACAGAGTCAAAGAGTTTCAGGTAGGGACACTGAGGGGTTTTAAGGGACTACTACAGACTGTAAGACAAGAAAAAGAAAACACTAGCTAAATAACCTGGCTAATTCCCAAGAGTAAGACCAGGGAAATCTTCAGAAGAGGTGAAGCTGATGACCAAGGCAAAAAAGCTCACAGGACACCAGAAGGTGCTGAACACACTAACAGAAACACTGAAGAGTTGCAATGAAAAAATGGAAGGCTGTAAGGCAAAAATACTCAGCTATGGGCAAAGGAAGTTACAAGTGCTTGGAATCTTATCTGAGTGGGATTCCAATGCCACTCAGCTACACAAAGGACAAGATTTTTCCCGGTTGACTGGTTTTTAATCTTTGTTTCAAAAACCTCTACAAATCCAGCCAACTACAGCCATTTTAGCTGTATCTTGTAGTTATGACAATTCACCAACTGCTGATTGAGCTATCAAAACCTGGACACTTTGTTGCACAAGGTTTCTTTGCTGGATTTCTCCTACTCATTATTACTAAGAAATACACTAAGAAATTAAAAACCTAACGAAACTGAGAACAGAGCAGAAAATTAGATTTCAGGGACAGAAGACTGCATTGAGATGCTGACAGAAAGTAAATGACAGCTTGAAGTTGATATCCTTTAGTGGAGAAAGGACTCAAAACTTCTGTCCTCCCAACAGAAATGGTAAGACTAGATCATGGAGTTTAGAGACAAATAGAAGTAATGGAATAAAAAAGCCTGAAATACAAGAGAAATCCACTAGCCTTAAAAAGCAGTTTGCTAGGGAAGTGACAAAAGTCTCATAGCTCACAACCTTCTAAGACCAGTGCATGCCAAAATAATCATGCAAAGATCATTTTGCTACTTGACCAAAATCACTGCACTCTTTGTATTACTCCCCCATACGCAAAGTCTCACACACAACCACCAACTTCCAAATGGATTATTCAAGCCCAAAAAGGTCACTACCGCAGTTTCACGGTCACCTTAGTGACACAATTCTATGCACAGACAGGCTCATGCCATCACAGGAGGCAGGCCAGTCTTCTTCTGTACTGCTGACCCCACCTGCACGGCCCCATCCTCTCTCTTCTTTGCACTGGTGCTAGTGCTTAAACCTTGTCAGGAAAGAGTCTGATATGAAATCCATGGGTTTTTCTGTTGCCTGCATTTCTTTTCACAGTCCTGCAAGCTAAAGCAACAGACAGTGCTCATCACAACACTGGGGGCAGATAGTACAAAGCAGAAAGGGAGCAGGAACTCCCCCCCTCCCCTTGTGGGCTGCAAGTACAGAGATGAGTGTGCCTACTCCTACTAGCTCTCTTGTGCTAACAATATTGCTTGCCTGGACAGCCAGGGTCAACTCCAAAGAAGAGAGCCACCCTTCAACAGCCACCCACATTAGAACAGCTTAAACCAATTGTGAAGTTGCAGCTAAAAATGCATGTTTGCTAGAAACCCTCCCTTCTCAAATGCCAAAGTCAAGATTCATTTGAAGAGTTCAGAGTGTTAAGATGATGGATGAGTTCCAGAACGGAAACTCAAGGGGAAAAAAAAAAAAAATCTTTTAATGACTTTCAGGAAAAGGTTACATGATGCTGTCCATTGTTTCTTCAGTAAATACCATGCAGTGCTATAGTTAAAAATGGTCTAGCTCAGTATTATAAGCCATTATTTGAGAGAAATTTATTAGCCAAGTACAAGTCCAGGTTCTCTGTCTCACCTGAAAGGCAGCCAAATTAATCCATGATCACAGATTAAATTTAGACTTTTAAACAAGAAAAGAATCCACAATTATACAGAATTACAAAGCAACTTAATTCAAAGTCAATGAATAAACTGACTGTGAAAACCCAGAGTTATTTCCAGGCTCAGAACATAAGGTTCCTTAAAACTTTCTACCAAATTAAGTAGTGAACGAGCAGAGCCAGAATGAATGGAAAACAGCCTCTTGGTGTTCCATCCAGTGGAAACAGTTTTGTTGATCTGATTTTTGTAACTGTGACTAAATACCTTCAGCACAGTGTCAGATGTTACACATACAGCTGTCATTCATAAACTACCATTAAAACAGCACATATACACAGGAAAACAACAGTAATGATAATCTATATAAACAATTAAGTAAATCCCTGAATACCTGATTAAATAGGCCAGGAGCAGAATCCTAGGCTCCTTCCTAGTCCTAAAATTTGTCTTATATTCCTTTTCTGTCAAGTGTCTGGATTATCTTTGCCAGCTTCTTCTCTAACCCAATAAAAACCTCCAATAATGGGAACTTGTTGAACGATCAACATGATTTGACTATTACAGGTAAAAACTTTCCAGCCTATATTTAACTTAAATCTCGCCCACTAGAATCTACTTTCTCTTAACCTACATCTTAACCACAGAGAAAATGGAAAAAGTTAAAAAAAAATAAATCAATATGCTTTGGTGAACTATTTCTTACATACACACCCCTCCCACAGCCTTTTCCACCCCCCAAAATAAACCAATACTTTTAATACTTTTTTGGCTTCAGCCACAGGTTCTGAGCCTCTCAATCCAGACATCTACTTTCCTCTGTACTTTTTGGATTGTTTAATACTCAAGACTAGACACAAAAGTGCAATCGAAAAGAAAAAATAAAAGCCTTCTGTAATTTAAACCGGATCAACATATCCCAGGATAGCATCGACTTCTGCCAGCTGCATAATGTTGCTTATTCGGATCAATCTGTGACTAGAATTCCTGGATTATTTCCTACAGCTGTGCTGCCCATTCACCTCTACTTGAGCATCTGATAGCCTCTTCCTAGTGCAGCATTTTATACTTAGCAGCTTTTTATCTCCTGGATTGTACTTCTCAAACCTATCAAAATGACTGAATTACAGGTGTGTTCTATTTTTCTCCAGATGAGTGTTGGCAATCCCTCCTAACTCGATGGCACATCTGCAAGTTTTATCCTATAAGGAAAGAGTGATAGATAATATAACTAAAATCACCCCCCGAATATGTCATCTGGTTTTCTCCCTATCTTCAAGAGTTCTTCCAGCTTTGCAAAGAGTAACTTAAAGCTATTTTGGGGTTAGTTATCAGACAGGCAAACATCTTATGTGATCAGCCGAAATCCCGTATTTATCAAGCAGATGAACATGGAACTATGTTAAAAACCTCCTAAATATTAAAACTGATTCTAAGATGGCTTTTAACCGTATGTATTCTCCAAACCAAACTGTCATGTAACACAATAAATCCACTTATAACATGTTAAGATTTCTCAAATAAACGTATTTCTTCACCAGATTCACTGCGAGGGGGGTGGGACGGGACGGAGGGGCAGGGTGCACCATGACAGCCGACAACCATCTCAGTACTTCCACAGTCCATAAAATATAAAAAAAATATTACTTTTTTGCATACCGACTGACACATCAAAATTGATTAAGCATGAAATGTAGACAGCATCAGCACCATACATAGCAAGAACCGTTTAATACCACCTACAACCAGATTAGTTACGGTCTGGGAAAAAAAAAAAAAAAAAAAAAAAAAAAGCAGCTGTTCCAATACAGCATTTGCCCAACACCCTTGGGAGATGTGACTGCCGCTTCACAGACTGCGGATGTGCCAACTTCCTTAGTTTATACAGCAAGCCAACAGACTGGACAATTTAGATTTCAGAAATGCCATGTCCTCAAACGAGATCACGCAATCATGTAGCCTTGCATCTCCATCTAAGAGTTATTTCAGGAATACCTTGAAGTTTCATTAATTATAATTAAAATCCATGTTTTTAAAGTGTTGCACTGAGAAGAAATCCATGCATATTTCATCCACTGAAGTTCAGTAATTTTAGCTCAGGATGTCACTGCTATTTCAAACAACATCTGAAGTTTTTCTCTGATAAGAAATGCACACTACTTTGATTCAGAAGGCATGTGATGTTTTTTCTTCTCTCTTCCACCTTCTGCACTCTCCCTCCAATTAGAAAGCTTTTTGAAAAGCACATTATGAGACATGAAACACTTCTAAATGTTTTTGAGTATTTCCTAACTTACAAATCCCATTTTCCTAAGTGAACATACTGAAGACCACAAGGCTTCCTACTGTTCAAGATAGATTCAGAATATGTACAAGCAACTGAGAACCGTCAAAGCATGCTGAAATTGGATTATCTTAAATGCTTCAGTGCAACTGCTGTTTTTAACTGCAGGCATTAATATTTTCCCTAAGTACGGCAGTATGAGTATATTTACTTTTTTAAAAAGTATTAAGTGAAGGCGAAAAAGCTTTCCACACTTTTCTGGAGAACTGAAACCCCTCTGGGGGCACGGTATGGGCATCTTTCTCTTCACTGCATCGGGCTCCTGGGCGGCGTGGCAGCCGGCTGTGCTGCGATACTGCGGGACCCGCACGTTCGGTGGGGCGGGTCACCTCACCTCCTCCTCCGAGGCCGCCACGGGCCCCCAACCCCGCCGGGAGGGCGCCCAGCATCGCGTCTGGAAGCCGCCCCGCGGGTGCGGGAGCCGAGGCGGGCGCGCAGGGCGGCTGGGGGCCGGGGCCGCGCCGCGGCGGGCGGCGCCCGAGACACCCACCCGCAAGCACGGGCGGCACCGCGGGAGCCTACGCGGAAGCGGCGGCTCCGGATCTCAACAATATCGCTATTCAACAGGATCCTGCGAATATCCTGCGGAGGGCTCCCTCCCGGCGGGGAGGGGCAGCGGGGCCGGCGGCCGGCCAGCCCCCGCCGGGGCAGTACTGCAGTGCCGCCGCCGCAGCCGGACCCCCTGCAGACCGGCCGGGCGCCCTCTGCAGAGCCGCATCGGGGCTGGCCCCGCGGCGGAGGGAGGAGGCTCAGAGGCGCCCGGGAGCACCGGGGTCCCCGCCGGGCGGGGCAGCGCCCGGGCCCCGGCAGGAAGGTGTCGGTGCGTGTGTGTGTGCGTGTGTCCCGGCCGGCGGGATGCTCCCCCCGCCCCGCCGGCGGCACGCGCGGAAGCCGTTACCTGTCCCAACCGCCACCGGCTCTGCCGCAGAGGCGGCGGCGCCTCCCCGTCCTCCCCGCCGGCCACAGCCAACGTCCGCAGCCTCCATCTCGCATCCCCCGCCGGCGGCGGCAGCGGGCAGGAGAAGCCCCAGCAGAAGCAGGCAGGTCGGCACCGGGGTCGTAGCCGCCGCCCGCCCGCCGGGCGCTCGGAGCCCGCTCATCGGTACCGCCGCTGCAGCGAAGCGAAGAGAAGAGAAGAGAAGAGAAGGAAGGGGCTGGAGTTTCGCCGCTGCGACGCTGCCCGCTCCGGCGGACCGAACCCGCCTCAGCGCCGGCCCCACGCTGCCTCCCGCCGCTTCCGGCGGCCACCGCTGAGCCGCCCGGGCGACACGTCACCGCGCGGTGACATCACCGCGGAGGGGGCGGGGCAGAGCCCGCAGGCGCGGGGCGGCCGGGTGGTAACGGCGGAGGGAGCGCGGAAAGAGACGGGCTGCCACGTCTTCTCCGTCGGACGGCGGGAAACTTTTAGGCCGCGTGAGGCGATGAAGCGCGGCCGCGGCGGTACCTGCTGCCCGGTGCGCTGCGGGGGCTCGGCCGGCCCCTGCCAGCCCTGCCCAGAGACAGTGCGGGGGGCTGGTTCCCTCCGGCAGTCGCAGCCGGACAGCGGAGGTGTCCCTGCACGCCCTCAGATCCAGAGCGGTTACTTAGTCGGGTTCTGGAAAGGCAAACCGTCTTAAAACAAGACCTTGTAGTTACAGGGGGGAAAAAAATGACACCTTGGAGTTTGTTACATTTTTCCTTACCACACCAGCACTGCAACAAATGCAGTCACCTGAGGAGAGCTTTCCAAAGGGAAAGAATGTATGAACGGGATTTCAGTTCAGCAGGTACAGCCCTTTCAAAACAAAACAAAAGAATGGTGTTTTAAATCTGGTCCCGTACAACTGAAATCAGGAAAACTAAGCCTTCACAAAGATTAAACCCTGATTTAACTGTGTTTAGGACTTTGGTAAAGTAATCCAAAAAACAAGTAACTTTTGCTTAAGACATTTTCATCAAGCCACCTAATAGGAATAAAATCTGTATCGTGCTTTGTCCTGTCGAAATCCGTGGGATTTCCAACCACTTTGTTTTGAATCATTTAACCAAGAATAACACAGCTTCAAAGACCAAATCCAATCTAACATCTCAGATACACAATACAAGAGAAAACAATGCGGCATGGATGGTAAAAGCAATATAAACATTACATTCACTATTAACTAACTGTTGCAACCACCTGAGAAGTAACAGAAGTGTTTTGAAAGGGTCTTGAGAAAAGTCTTTGCCTGCCTTGTAAAGCCTACAGGAGACAGGAGCATAAAATGGAGCGGTACAAGCTGCTTTCACAGGTCAGCAGAACCCAGAAATCTGACTGTGGAATTATTATATCACTATTAAATGCAGCAGGAAATAATTTCTCTAGCAACATTGTTAACATGCATGCTCCATTGTGGAAGACCCTCAGTCTGCAAACAGCTGTGCTTTACTTGGGGAGCATAAGATTTGCTTGGGAACACTGCACTGAGAATAGTTTTTGCTTGCTTCTAAGATAAAGGAGCCGAGACCAGTTCACAGGGCTTTTTGAGGCATGAAAGAAGTAAACATGTGTTGAAGGTCAGTTCTGAACACAGAGCTGAAAACAAGGAATGGTTGTTGATGTTTTGAGTCCAGAACACTGGCTCTTCCCAGAATGGGTGATGAGTGCTTAGCGTGTGAATGTTGATGTTATCTTGAACTGCCTGGTCTGGCTCCTGCATTGTAGCAGTTAAATAGGGTAGTAGCATAACAATAAAAAGCCTTAGGCCTTTCGGCTTCAGGCCCTTGCATCCTCGATCTCAGAGTCTGTGCCTTCCTTGCCGCCCGCCGAAATACATCCCAGCTGAAACATATTTTTATGGAAGAAAAAAAAACCCACAAAACTTTAAAGTAGTCATATAGCATGTGAAGATTTGGAAAATGTGTCTAAACCTAGTGAGTTCTCTTTGAATTGTGAAGTCTGTGCATAGCCTTATCATTTCTCTTGGCCGAATACAACAGCCTTTAAAGACCCACACTATCTGACCAGATCTTGTGCAAACCGAACAATGAAATGCCTGCATCTTACAAAAGTTTGTTCAGTGTTGTTTAACTTTAGGGAGGGGAGGTGGAGCAGAGTAAATTGCCCAGACGGAAACAAAGAAAACAGCTGTTCATTTAATTAATTCATTAATTTTAAAATACAAAGGAAGATGTATTCAAGAACTTCATTGATGTATTGAACTTCATTGAACTGTTGACCACTACTTTTTGAGTAGAGTGATTCAGACTTTTTTCCACCCACATATCCAGTCCACACCTGCCCTGCTGGACTACAAAGATGCTATGGATACTGTAGCAAAAACCTTGCTAAAATCAATGTGTGCTGCTCTTATGACCTCATCCATAGAGCCAGTCATCTCATCATAGAAGGCAATCATGTTGGTAGAATTGTGCTGCTTTTCCCTAATCAACTTCTTGTCCTTCATCATCCCGGAAATGGCTTACACAAAGATTTGCTTCATGATCTCTGAGAGAGAGACTGGATAAGGATGACTGTCCTGTAGTTTCCTGCATCTTGCTTTGATGATAGATGTGACATTTGCTTTCTTCTACTAACTGGAAATCCCATCTGATTGCCACAGCTTTCAAAGGTGATCAGAATCAGCACAATGACATTAGCCAGCGTCCTCAGCACCTTCACAAGCACCTCCTCTCCAGCCCTAAGGACTTGTAAACATCTAATTTACTAAAGTGGCCCTAATTCAACCTTCCTCTTACAGTTAGTAGTACTCTCCTCCTCCAAACTTTGCCACTAGGCATAGAGATCTGCAAGGTCTGAAGGCTGAAGAAAGAACAAGGGAAAGAGGGCTTTGAGTATTTCAGCCTTTTCCCTGTCTTTCATCACTAGGTCACCTACCCCATTCAGCAGCAGAGCCTGTCGTTCTTAGGGTTAGTATGCTTGTAATGATTTATATATTGTTTTCTCTTCCTTTGGGTTCAGACAGCTGTAATAGAAAGGCTGGAATTGTGACTGGAGAATGAATGTGTCTGGGCATGAGGGCACCAGATGGAGCACACAGCAGCAAAAGGGCTCTCAGCATGATCTGTTGTAATGGCACCCAAGTTAGCAGGTCGTCAAGACCCCAGCACATCTGTGTGCATTTTCACAAGACACCCAGATCTGGAGAAAAAGAGCAATGAAGAAATTCTGATGACTCAGAGGTGAGACAGGATGGAGACACTGATCACTATCAGTTCTTAAAGGCTGCAAAGAAGCATCTCCAAAATCTGCACATGATCGCCAACCTAAGAAGAACCCAGCAGACATGAGGAGGACTTCACAGCTTGCATCACTTGTCCCCCATGTAATTGCAATGGATTCTAGACCTATATCTGACATCTGGACACAGGCATCCCAGTGCTGGAGGGGCAGCTTGATCACTACTGCCTTGGTGCCCCATGGCTGTACAGACTTGCTGGGCACACACATCCTGGTGCTCCTGAGCATGACACCCGGGGGATGTGAGAAAGAGTTAAAGCTGTTTCATTTCAATTTCTGTTTTGAATAAAACTGCCTTTCCCTCAGAAGGTCTGGCACCGGTGTGTGCCATATTGCTGATAGAGTGTTGCAACAGTATTTCTCACAAGTGCATACGTTTGTCTTCTTGCAAGGGACCAAACTGGTCTCAAGGCCTGGAGTCAAGCCATTTATGTTACTTTCAGCCATGAGTCCTGCTCAGTATTAATGGACTCATACAGTCTTGGTCAAATTTTCTGAGTGTACTTTGCTGTGTGGATAACCTGAGATGGTTTTTTGAGTCCTGTCCTCCATCTGTCCATTGATCTTCAGAGCAGAAAGCTTTTTTTTTATATATATAGTTTATATTTTACTGCTTTGAATTGCCATTCCAGTCAGCAGTTTTATCATCCACCTAGCCTTGTTGTGCACATTGATTTATCTAAACAGAAAAAGGGAGAGGAAATAATCTTCAGAGCTGTTTAATGCCCACAGTTCTTTCCAATACATACATTCGGCCATGCCTAAAAATCCCTGGAAGCAGGTTTGAATAGCAGAATAAAGGAAAAAGAAAACATTATTACTGCTATTTGATGCTATTTACAGTCTCTCCAAACTACAAGCTGGCAGTGCTCTGGGTAGATGTAAGGACTCAAGAAGAAAAATATTAACCAAGTAAAGATATAGGCTGACAATAACAGATGAGAAAGAAACCTGGTGGGCAAAATGGAAACAAAGCACAAGCTGAAAAAAATGCTGGGGGGTCACATTACAGAAGAGAATACTTGGAAATAATAAACAAAAGCTCGGGTAGAAATTAATACAATCAGATTTATGTATTAGAAAGCAATGCAAATACAAACTGACAGTAAATTAATGTAAATTCAAATAAGTGATGGCCACCAGATTATTGTTAAATTGTGCAGAAGAATTTGATTCTACAAATGCTGTGAAAAAAACAATAATTTTGAACAGGCATGAGAGTAAAATTCAAATCTCTTCTCTTCATTAGGGAAGTTACTCATATCTGCACCCAAATTATAAGAGGCGGCACTAATTGCAACCTTCTAGTTCTCTGATTTCATGTGCTGGTAAAATCTCAAACAAAGGTGGAATTTTATAAGCTTTATATTTGCCAGGATGAGAGGATCCATTTAGGAAGCCCTTCTCAGTTGTTTCTGAGTTACTGGAGTTTATGTTTTGAGCAGGGAAAACTGTTAGCTCAAGAGAAAACTATACTGGGTACTTTAAGTGGTCCTGTATTCCCAGCCCTTAATGGACTAAGAAACTATGGGCCATAGATGTTATCTCAGTCCCTAATGAAATTGGAACTGATAAAATGGAAGTGAATTAAACGTTTTCCTTATCTGATGGGAGTGTTAGCCCTTATGATCTTCTTATCAATGACAAAGAGTCTAGGTATCTCTCAAATGAACAAATTGCCTGGTAATAGGCTAAAATGCTGCAAAAATGACAAAATCTCTTTCAGTCAGCAAGAAAGAGCAGTCATCAACTGCAAACTAGAGCTGTAGATCTGCAAAGGACTTTTTGATTATGTCTCCCAATTTTAGATATTTTTTTCAATCAGTATTGTCACTAGTATTGCAGAAGATTTTTTTTCTATAACACTTAAAGGGTAAAGTACAAATATTAAAAAAAGTCTTGAAAAATACAGAATGTTCAGCAAATGTTCATTGCAGCTGAGTCTCCTATTTGCATGGAAGCTTCGCTTATGCTTTTTTCAATTTGTTGAGTTCTTTGTGGGAACAAAGATGCCATTCCAGCTAGATGTTGTTGGCTAGGCAGACTGTGGTTGGATTTTGTTTATTTCAAAAATAAACAAAGACTGAATCTGTTTACACAAGATCTGGAGACACGTCCAGAGGTACCAAATCTGAAGGAAAACAACGGCAAAATGAGTGAATAAAATATTTCAGGCATCATTTTGATTTCTGGAATCTGTAGGAGGAGCCAAACAGCTTGCCAGGACACAATCTTACTGGTGATGGAGGAGCAGGAATCTTGCTATCTGACTGAATATTATTTGGCATGTCAGTTAGATTACAACGAAGTGATGAGTTGTTATATGTTTTGACAGCTAAAGAACATTTGAGAGTCACACAAAAGAACGTGTGAAATTAATACATTGCAGATTAAGGTGATCAGAAGTATGTTAAAAACTGCCAAGGGATAATCTTGAAGATCGTGATGTGACTGAGTCCCTCTCCTCATCTGATCTACTTAGAGCATACCTTACTGTAATTTTTTTTGCCAAAATAGATTGCCAGACTGTAGAAGTCCAGATATCTTATTACATTTTAAGAAGGCTTTAATTGTGGCAATTCTGCATCCCCAGTAAAGTCATAATCAGTTCATGTCTAGTTCAAACTGGTTTTGAATGATCAGTGTAATGCTTCTTGACGTCTAATGAACAGCAGTGCTACACAACCAGTCCATACACTAAAAATAATTTGCTTGCGATCTTTCTTTTTCTGTTTGCAAGCAATCTAAGAATTCAATCCATTTCAACACAGAAGCGGTAGCTATAGAGATGACTCACTGAAAAAGGCTATCTCAGAAGGAAGGGAGTACAGGTAATTTCATTGTTATATGAAAAAAAAATCCCAGTATGTACATAATCTTTCTTTCACCTTCCCTGAATCTCAGTAAATCTCTAAATCCACCCATACCTAGAGAAAGACAGTTGATGCTTTGTGTCCGCTTATTCCCTTCCTTCCTGCTAGACGGGAAACAAGGAAAAAAATTACAATCAGGAGGTGACGAGTCACTACTGCACACAACTAGCTTTTATCTTATAACAAGCACGCTGACCAAAAAAAAAAAATAGAAGTCACAATTTAAAAAAATATCATTTGGACATAATAATTTAGCACATACTCATGATCGTAGCAAGTATTGCAGACTGCCTCCTGGGGCATGTTTAGGTATGTTTTCACTGGGAGAAAAAAGTTCCCACTCACTTGCGGTAGGAAGTGTTCAGGATGGAGTCTGCCTATTCAGGCTGGTAAGAGCTGTGCTGGGGGATCAGTTGTAATCTCTTCAGTGGCTGGAAAGTAACTGTTGCATTAAAAATAATGTAAGTAGTAACTTTCTGAACACTTTTTTTCTGCCTAAATAAGGAACTAAAGCCCTGTCAGCTCATAATGTATAGAGCTGCTCTTTACCTGAATGAGCGCGGTCAGAAAAATGCTGTCGGAATAATTATTTATAATGGAAATAATTTGCCCCTTTAAGCAAATATTTGGGATAAGAACAAAGAATATTTATGATGTTATGAAGAAGCAAGAAGGAAGCGACCAGAGCTTTTACTTCAAGTATGGTTCTGGTAGTTTTAGCAGCTGTTGATTGAAAAGTAGAACAAGCAATCACTCAGTCAGAGGCCAGAGCTTGATTGAGACAGAAATTATATTCTCATGATCTGTGACTAGCAGATAGTAATAAAAAGCCTAGTGAACATGTGTATCGTGTGTAAATACAATTCTATTGTCAGATGGTTTGTGGTGCATTGAAATGGCTGCTCTGAGGTCACAGCAAGCAGGCTGTTTCCTGGAATTTCTGCAGGCAAGTTGCACATCCTGTAAACAGGAGCTCTCTAGATCTGTCACAACTCGACGGCATGTACTGCCAGGTATCATGAGGGATGCGGCACCTAATAAGACCATTCCGAGAGGCAGAGACAGCTAGTCTCAAATCACCCAGAAAGTTGAAGGAGATATGGAAACTACTGCTGGGAAAATCAAATAACATGTATTTTGTCTTTGTCTCAATTTTTTAAAATTTTTGTTTGGGCAATAGGGAAAAAAGCATCGGAGACCATATCCTTAGTTACAAGGTCATTGGAAACAGACCGTCTTCCTACTTTGAAACACAACCTCGGGCATTTGGCATTATGACTCACTAAAACCAGCTGTATTTCTCAGGTCAAAAAAAAAAAGTGAGAGCAAAATTTCATCCATTGTTGTCAGCAACAGTACGTAGAGTTCATTTTTGTTCCTGCTTGCTTTGCAGGTTGTGACACTTGGAGGGTTGTGTGCAATGCGCTAAGCCTCCCTGAGCATGGGAGTTAAGTTTCCTGATCTTCCTTGGATCTGGACTTTTTTTATTCCTTTATCTGCCTTTGTGATGAAATTGGGAGAGTTTTGGTTAGGGGTGGGACAACAAAGTTTTGCATTCAGTGAAGTTTGTCATCTTTCCCTGTTTAGGACTTACTTTAGTATTCAATGAGTTTTAGCAGTTCTTTTTAAACTGTTCATGGTAGTTAATAGGAAACACAGGGAAGAGCTCGACTAAAAGTTAGACATCTAAATCAGAGACAGTCAACCCCTGATCCCTTTGAAATCAATAAAGAGTAATGGGAACTTCCAGAAGGTTGTTCATTTCTTACTAAAATAAGCATCTAAGAACAGACAACTTTTCCTTTTAAACACTTGTTTCTCTCCACTGACAATAACAGGAGCCTTGCAAAACTATTTTAGCAATTTAACTGCTAGATTTCTAAAATGAGTTGAACTAGATCCTGCCCTACATATCTTACCATTAAAAAAAAAAAAAAAGAGTTGAGAAACTAGTGGAGAGGAGAGGCAAATCAACTTCCAGAAAAAAGAAACTGAATGATCGTTTGTCTCTTATCCACCAGGGAATGAGCCACTGAGAGTGGTACTGATGCTTTTCCATATGCCTTATTTCACGTCCTTGGGACACAGGAATTTGAGTAACTTTTAGGCCTTACTGAAATGATATACCTAGAAAACAACCATAAAGGTAAATACTTACAGCATGAGAGAGTTGGAACACACATCCAGTAGCAATGGGTAAACCTTTCCTAGTTATTTTCTGTTTGCCTTCATATTTAGGCTTACTTCAGAGATTATCTTTGGAACCAATCTTGAAGGAGTAAGGGGAGAGTCAGAGAAGCATTTGGCTCCAAAGATGCATTCCCAGCGGGAATAGCTGTGCTAAGACCAGCGGTGTTCTCCTTCACCTGGAACCAGGATTTACGATCCTTCAAAACTGAAAGTTTCAATATCACTCCAGGACTGGTACCTTCTGCACAATCTTGATATTTTTGCAACCTGAAAAAAAGAATGACAAGCTCAAGAAGCAGTTAGCTACAAAACCAAAAAACTAGGTTGCTAATGTCTCCTGAATTATAAAGGCTTGAAGTAGATGTGGCACCTGTCCAGAGTTAGTGGAGAGAGATTGCAGCAAACCATGAACTATGGCAGCGGGTGTTGCTTCTTAAAGCAGGGCGGTTGCCTTGTCCTGGGGGTTTTAAGCTGGAAAGAAGAGCACAATGTGTGGTGTACTTCTTAAATTCTAACAAGTCCTCCTTTTAGATCTAATAGATGTCCTGTAAACTCACACTGAAATAAGAGGGCTAGTGAAAGTTTAAAACAAGTATTATGAAGGAAATAAAAAGCTAAAATGCCCAGCATTAATCCTCACTAAAATCTTAATACAGCACTGAGTCTTCAAAGAATGTCTCTGTCCCGTAATAACCCTGCCTTTGAGTGGCCCGGTCCCACCGAAAACAGAGCCTACAACATTGACCTGTTTGCATTGGAACAGTTTCCTGAGCAGTATCAGTAACCATCTCTCTGTTTAAATATTCAGACTGAATTCATGAAAGAGAAATTTATCTCACACTTGCCATTTAATAATGTCATCTTGGTGTTTTCAAAGAAGTGGCAAAATTTCAGTATAGAGACAACTGAAAAGCTGCCTTA